>NC_086451.1:309154855-309347712 GCF_028390025.1 Pseudophryne corroboree | reverse complement strand
ATGCCTAGGGGCACAAGCAGCTTCTGCTGATTAATATGATATGCAGCATGCCTACAGTATATTCTGTGTGTGACTGCGTCTGTATCTGCATACAAAATGCATTACTAATGTGCAGCATTATGTGTATACAGTACTTTGTTGTGTAACATATACTGTAGCAAGGGCACTACTGTGTGGTCTAATGTGAACAAAGAGCAATATGATGTGATGCAATGTGAATAAGTGGGAATACTTTGAGGAGTAATGTGGTACTATCATATGATGTAACGAGAATAAGAGACACTATTGCATGATATGTTGTGAATAAAGTTGCAGTACTGTGTGGCGTCATTTCAGATTGGGGAATTACTGTGTGGCCATGCCCCTTCCCAGCAAGAACATGCACCGTTTTGGGATGCACACCGAATGTGCACACTGTTGCTATTTTAAACATACAGTAGGTTGGAGGAGCACCAAAATGAGGACTGCTATGGTTGAGGGGTGATGGTGCTGGGAAAGGGGTACAGGCTCAGAGGCGGAAATAGCATCTGTGGAAGGGGGCAGCATCCAAAAACTTGACTAGGGAATCATATTATTTATGGCTGGCTCTGAGTACAGTCCACTATTATTGATAGTACTCCCTACAACACCACCTACAGTACAGTACTGTAACCCTCTTTTTTCTGAAGCGGTCATGAAATGTCATGACTGCTAATACATACAGTAAATGTCTACAGTATTTGTACTGTGGTGTTTTATTCCTTTGACAATTTGTTTATGACCTATTGAAGCTAAACTCTTGTACAGTACTTTATATTTTGAATACCAGCAATACAGTATAATACTGTACCTACAGTATACAGTAATAATTGTTTAGTATTTGAATGTGACTAAATGTTTTTTTTTCTCCAATATAGTGCCAATGATTTATGGGGGCCCCAGACAGGGGCAAGATAGGTGGGCAGGCCCAGAAGCGGGCAGGCAGCAGCCCACTTATACAAGAGGTAAACTAAAGCAATGTTTAAATTACCTCGACAGCATACAGTAGTGTTTGATTTACTGTACTGACAATACAGTACTGTACATTGTAAATAACAAGATTGTCTAATATAGAGTAAAGTACTGTATTGCCATTACTACACTGTAAAGTATTCAGTATTTGTTTTGTAATACTGTCCTTTTTTTCCCACAGAACAGTTGCAGCGTGCCATTCTGCTCCTGCGGGTGGTGGTCCACCTCTTAGTGGACCACTTTTTTAATTTGTTATTAAGAGCATTTTAATTTTTTTTTTTTTTTTAATAAATATGTTTGTTATTGTACTCCATTGTATAGTATCTTTTTCTACTGTATAAGATAGGCATACTGTACACCATACAATTATCTGGCAGATAATCTGCAAGATCTGGCTGTTTGTAATGAAATTCTCTCCTAATTTAGCTGTGGTGTACCTCCTGAGTGTGCTGGGGTGCTTTCTGGCCAGTTTGGGGTGATTTGGAGCAAGTTTGGTCGGCCATCTGGCCGACATGTGCTGTCGACTGTTTGGCAAACATGTGTTTTCCCTCCAGCATGTGTGTGTCAGGCATTTTGTGTGTGTCAGGCATTTTGTGTGTGTCAGGCATTTTGTGTGTGTCAGCCATTTTATGTGTGTCAGCCATTGCTGTGTGGTTCCACAAATGTTAGCGTGTCAAAGTGCTGACCACTGATACCACTATTTCACTTTGGACCGCATGCCTTTTGTGGAACCACACAGCCCAGCATGACTTATTGCTGGGCTGTGTGGTTCCACAAATGTTAGCGTGTCAAAGTGCTGACCACTGACACCACTATTTCACTTTGGACCGCATGCCTTTTGTGGAACCACACAGCCCAGCATGACTTATTGCTGGGCTGTGTGGTTCCACAAATTTTCTTGGAAAACAAATGAACATGAGTGTCTTTACTTTAATACTTTTTTTTTTTTTTCCCCCACAGATATCTATATACACAAGAAAAGAATGTAACGAAGAACAAACTACTTTTTTGTTTTAATTAACTTTCAAACTTTATTTAAAAAAAAACACCTTTTTTTTCTTCAATAAACTTTTAAAAATAGAAGTTTCCTGTGGTTTTTATTAAAATATGAAATGCAAGATGCCTAACCAAGTTGTTTTATATACAGTATACCACTCTTAATTGAATTCCCATCATACAGTAGTACTAATTTATACAGTACAGGAAGTTGGGAATACAAACATTGGAAACCACGTCATGTTTATTTTAAGAAACACTTTATTTACGGACAAAATCATTTGGAACATGTAACATCACACATACTGTATTGTAATAAGAAAGCCAACATCACACATACTGTACGGTACTTTAATCAAAAGGTAACAGCACAAATACAGTAACAATATCAACTTTAACATTTTTATAATTTATTTTTTTGTGGTGGTGGTGCGGGGTAATGGTTTTTGTACTTTATTTTTAGGTTTTGCTTTTTTGAATTATTTTTCGTTTTTGTCTTTTGCTTTTTAACACTGTCGCATACGGACACCAGAATAGAGGACTGACAACAGCAGCCCCTGGATGGAAACGCAGCCCAAGGCCCCAGATGGACACAGCACAATGGACTCGGCTGCTACTGGATAGATACAGCAGCGCCCAAAAAATCAACTGGAATAAAAGGGGCAACTTGTACCAGGCCCTTACATTACCAGGAATGTGGTGAGCCAAGTTCATGCACTCCCCTTTGAGTATCCGAGCTGCTCCAAGTGGATTCAGCACAGTGCATGCAGCCCCAGAAAATGTACAGGTCATACAGGTACATTGACACAATTTTTTAGCTTCAGCTGTGTGAAGCTGATGTGCTGAAGCTAGGAGGTAGGTAATGATCTGGTTTCATCATAGTGGAGCTTCCAAGTCATTTTCCTCTTCGTTCTCAGCGCAGAGTTTATGGTATCCCTTATCTTCCTCTTTTCTGGATCACCAATCCTCACGCGGCGTTCACACCTAGCCATGATGTCATGTACCAGATTTTTGGGCAGCGGAAGTTTGCCCTTGGAACCATCAAAGTTCACACGATTGGCCCACGTCAAGTATTTGTCGTACTGTACATGGTGCTGGAACAGAGAATATGCATATTTCTGAATATGTCCATTTGAAGCTCTGTACAGATGGTCGTCCAGGGAAGTTGAGATGACAGCCAGGGCAATATTGTTCAGAGAGCCTCCGAATGTATTGAGAAGTGGCCTGTGAGCAGGTGTGCTGGTCATCATTGGTGTTCCTGGCAACAGCACACTTGAATCCAGGCCTCTGCGGTCGTCCAGCCCGCTGCGGTCGTCCAGCCCTCTGCGGTACTCCAGCCCGCTGCGGTCGTCCAGGCCTCCTCTGCGGTCGTCCAGGCCTCCTCTGCGGTCGTCCAGGCCTCCTCTGCGGTCGTCCAGGTCTCTTCTGCGGTCCTCCAGGCCTCCTCTGCGGTCGTCCAAGCCGCTGACTGCGTCCAGTCCGCTGCTGTGGTCCAGTCCTCTACGGTCCTCCAGGCCTCCTCTGCGGTCGTCCAGGCCTCCTCTGCGGCCGTCCAGGCCTCCTCTGCGGCCGTCCAGGCCTCCTCTGCGGTCGTCCAGGTCTCTTCTGCGGTCCTCCAGGCCTCCTCTGCGGTCGTCCAAGTCGCTGACTTCGTCCAGTCCGCTGCTGTGGTCCAGGCCTCTGCGGTCGTCCAGGCCTCCTCTGCGGTCGTCCAGGCCTCCTCTGCGGTCGTCCAGGTCTCTTCTGCGGTCCTCCAGGTCTCTTCTGCGGTCCTCCAGGCCTCCTCTGCGGTCGTCCAAGTCGCTGACTTCGTCCAGTCCGCTGCTGTGGTCCAGGCCTCTGCGGTCCTCCAGGTTTCCTCTGCGGTCCTCCAGGCCTCTGTGGTCCTCCAGGGCTCCTCTGCGGTCGTCCAGGCCTCCTCTGCGGTCGTCCAGGCCTCCTCTGCGGTCGTCCAGGCCTCCTCTGCGGTCGTCCAAGCCGCTGACTGCGTCCAGTCCGCTGCTGTGGTCCAGGCCTCTGCGGTCCTCCAGGGCTCCTCTACGGTCGTCCAGGCCTCCTCTGCGGTCCTCCAGGTTTCCTCTGCGGTCCTCCAGGTTTCCTCTGCGGTCCTCCAGGTCTCTTCTGTGGTCCTCCAGGCCTCCTCTGCGGTCGTCCAAGTCGCTGACTTCGTCCAGTCCGCTGCTGTGGTCCAGGCCTCTGCGGTCCTCCAGGGCTCCTCTACGGTCGTCCAGGCCTCCTCTGCGGTCCTCCAGGTTTCCTCTGCGGTCCTCCAGGTCTCTTCTGCGGTCCTCCAGGCCTCCTCTGACTGCGTCCAGTCCGCTGCTGTGGTCCAGGCCTCTGCGGTCCTCCAGGGCTCCTCTACGGTCATCCAGGCCTCCTCTACGGTCGTCCAGGCCTCCTCTGCGGTCCTCCAGGTTTCCTCTGCGGTCCTCCAGGTCTCTTCTGCGGTCCTCCAGGCCTCCTCTGCGGTCGTCCAAGTCGCTGACTTCGTCCAGTCCGCTGCTGTGGTCCAGGCCTCTGCGGTCCTCCAGGGCTCCTCTACGGTCGTCCAGGCCTCCTCTGCGGTCCTCCAGGTTTCCTCTGCGGTCCTCCAGGTCTCTTCTGCGGTCCTCCAGGCCTCCTCTGCGGTCGTCCAAGCCGCTGACTTCGTCCAGTCCGCTGCTGTGGTCCAGGCCTCTGCGGTCCTCCAGGGCTCCTCTACGGTCGTCCAGGCCTCCTCTACGGTCGTCCAGGCCTCCTCTACGGTCGTCCAGGTCTCCTCTGCGGTCGTCCAGGTCTCCTCTGCGGTCGTCCAGGTCTCCTCTGCGGTCCTCCAGGCCTCCTCTGCGGTCGTCCAAGCCGCTGACTTCGTCCAGTCCGCTGCGGTCCTCCAGGCCTCCTCTGCGGTCCTCCAGGCCTCCTCTGCGGTCCTCCAGGCCTCGGTCGTCCAGGCCGCTGACTTGAACCGCTTAGTGGTGTGTTGCAATTATGGTGCGGCAAACTCCAACTTGCCATTCTTCCCTCGTTTGTTCAATGACTTTCTTCATGGCTTCTACCATCTGTTCCTTTATGCCTTCTTTAAGGCCAGCCACATCGGTCTGCAGCTGATTGACCTGTCCACCAACTTCTGACTCCATATTGGTCACCTTACTGAGTAGCTCCTTTAGTAAAACAGGACAGGTACACTGGCAGTCCTGCACTTTGGTGTTCACATCTGTGAAATGCAACCTTCTTCGTGGTGAATGTGTCATGTCTTCTTGTCCAGGGGTGGCTTCATGGTCCAAAAAAGAAGCTTCCTGATGCAGCGTGTTTGTCACGTCCTCTAGCACCGGTATTTCCAGATTCATTGGCTGAACACTGTGATCTGCAGGAGATGGAACAATTACATCATTTGCCACACCACATATCAGCTCCAACTTATTATTCTTTGCCTTGGCATTTTTTCGTGGTTTCACCACATTTTCTTTCTGAGCCGCCTTGGCAGTTTTCTTCTTCTTTTGTGGGACTACTGCAGCAAGTTTCTGTGCCACTGATGGGTGGGTTTTGGCACTCCCGTAAAATCTGGTAGTCTGCATTCTTTGTCTTTTGTCTAAAAATATAAAAACCACAATAAGAAAACATGTAAAGCACAGCATGCTAAAAATAGCAAACAACTGTACATTTTCAAATAAAGTGCACAACAGTAAAGTGCAAATACTGTACAGTATTATACTTTTTTCCCTGTGCCTCCCAACATGAACCTCTGCAGGAGGGACAGAATGCTCTGTTACGGACTTCAGTTTAAATATACAGTATGATTACCATCACCTGTGCGAACAACTATACTGTACAGTAGTTACTGTATTTGATAAGATAGGTGTTTCACCACAAGTGATAGCAATCATTCAGTACTACTGCACATAGTACACCGGGATAAGCGAGGTCTATGTACATTACGTTATACCGAGCTGGATCGCTTAGCAACGTGACAAAATGGCCGCCGACCGTGAACTCCCAGCACGTGGCAGCGCTCGGATATGTAGTGAGATACAGTATGGCATACATTTCACAGTCCAGGGGGCAATGCTGAAGGAGCGTCACAATACCCCTAGCTTAATTACACCGGGATAAGCGAGGTCTATGCACATTACGGTATACCGAGCTGGATCGCTTAGCAACGTGACAAAATGGCCGCCGACCGTGAACTCCCAGCACGTGGCAGCGCTCGGATATGTAGTGAGATACAGTATGGCATACATTTCACAGTCCAGGGGGCAATGCTGAAGGAGCGTCACAATACCCCTAGCTTAATTACACCGGGATAAGCGAGGTCTATGCACATTACGGTATACCGAGCTGGATCGCTTAGCAACGTGACAAAATGGCCACCGACCGTGAACTCCCAGCACGTGGCAGCGCTCGGATATGTAGTGAGATACAGTATGGCATACATTTCACAGTCCAGGGGGCAATGCTGAAGGAGCGTCACAATACCCCTAGCTTAATTACACCGGGATAAGCGAGGTCTATGCACATTACGGTATACCGAGCTGGATCGCTTAGCAACGTGACAAAATGGCCGCCGACCGTGAACTCCCAGCACGTGGCAGCGCTCGGATATGTAGTGAGATACAGTATGGCATACATTTCACAGTCCAGGGGACAATGCTGAAGGAGCGTCACAATACCCCTAGCTTAATTACACTGGGATAAGCGAGGTCTATGCACATTACGGTATACCGAGCTGGATCGCTTAGCAACGTGACAAAATGGCCGCCGACCGTGAACTCCCAGCACGTGGCAGCGCTCGGATATGTAGTGAGATACAGTATGGCATACATTTCACAGTCCAGGGGGCAATGCTGAAGGAGCGTCACAATACCCCTAGCTTAATTACACCGGGATAAGCGAGGTCTATGCACATTACGGTATACCGAGCTGGATCGCTTAGCAACGTGACAAAATGGCCGCCGACCGTGAACTCCCAGCACGTGGCAGCGCTCGGATATGTAGTGAGATACAGTATGGCATACATTTCACAGTCCAGGGGGCAATGCTGAAGGAGCGTCACAATACCCCTAGCTTAATTACACCGGGATAAGCGAGGTCTATGCACATTACGGTATACCGAGCTGGATCGCTTAGCAACGTGACAAAATGGCCGCCGACCGTGAACTCCCAGCACGTGGCAGCGCTCGGATATGTAGTGAGATACAGTATGGCATACATTTCACACTCCAGGGGGCAATGCTGAAGGAGCGTCACAATCCCCTAGCTCAATTACACTGGGATAAGCGAGGTCTATGCACATTACGGTATACCGAGCTGGATCGCTTAGCAACGTGACAAAATGGCCGCCGACCGTGAACTCCCAGCACGTGGCAGCGCTCGGATATGTAGTGAGATACAGTATGGCATACATTTCACAGTCCAGGGGGCAATGCTGAAGGAGCGTCACAATACCCCTAGCTTAATTACACCGGGATAAGCGAGGTCTATGCACATTACGGTATACCGAGCTGGATCACTTAGCAACCTGACAAAATGGCCGCCGACCGTGAACTCCCAGCACGTGGCAGCGCTCGGATATGGAGTGAGAGATGGTATACATTTTAAAATACACCGGGATAAGTTGTACAGGCCAGGGAGCAATGCACAGGGACATTCATCATTTACGTATATAAATAATTGTAAACCGTAAATGAAAGAATTACCGGTCAAATACTGTATGACGAAACTGTGTCAATGAGCTGGAACACGTGAGCCTAGCAGAAGTTTTCGAAGGCAGAAACAGAGAGCAAATTATGAGGAGATTTCTGAAAGGTCGGAGAAGATCCAGACAGCAAGTCTGCCTACGAGGAAACAGCTTTGCAAAGTGGGTAGCGGGGCGGTGACTGAGACGCTCTTTTATTCACATTCACACAAAAGGAATTCTTACCGCTGTGATTGGTGCCAATATAGGCGCATTCATCCTTACACCAATCACAGAGCATACTGTACTTTTGAATGTGAATAAAAGAGCGTCTCAGTCACCGCCCGCTACCCACTTTGCAAAGCTGTTTCCTCGTAGGCAGACTTGCTGTCTGGATCTTCTCCGACCTTTCAGAAATCTCCTCATAATTTGCTCTCTGTTTCTGCCTTCGAAAACTTCTGCTAGGCTCACGTGTTCCAGCTCATTGACACAGTTTCGTCATACAGTATTTGACCGGTAATTCTTTCATTTACGGTTTACAATTATTTATATACGTAAATGATGAATGTCCCTGTGCATTGCTCCCTGGCCTGTACAACTTATCCCGGTGTATTTTAAAATGTATACCATCTCTCACTCCATATTTGAGCGCTGCCACGTGCTGGGAGTTCACGGTCGGCGGCCATTTTGTCACGTTGCTAAGCGATCCAGCTCGGTATACCGTAATGTGCATAGACCTCGCTTATCCCAGTGTAATTGAGCTAGGGGATTGTGACGCTCCTTCAGCATTGCCCCCTGGAGTGTGAAATGTATGCCATACTGTATCTCACTACATATCCGAGCGCTGCCACGTGCTGGGAGTTCACGGTCGGCGGCCATTTTGTCAGGTTGCTAAGCGATCCAGCTTGGTATACCGTAATGTGCATAGACCTCGCTTATCCCAATGTAATTGAGCTAGGGGATTGTGACGCTCCTTCAGCATTGCCCCCTGGACTGTGAAATGTATGTCATACTGTATCTCACTACATATCCGAACGCTGCCACCTGCTGGGAGTTCACGGTCGGCGGCCATTTTGTCAGGTTGCTAAGCGATCCAGCTTGGTATACCGTAATGTGCATAGACCTCGCTTATCCCGGTGTAATTGAGCTAGGGGATTGTGACGCTCCTTCAGCATTGCCCCCTGGACTGTGAAATGTATGCCATACTGTATCTCACTACATATCCGAGCGCTGCCACGTGCTGGGGGTTCACGGTCGGTGGCCATTTTTAGTGTGCATAGAACTCGCTTATCCACATAGGCCCCTGTGTTTTTAACTACTACTGTATATTGAGATGCACATTTCTAGGCCTACAGTATTTAATATACAGTAAGCAGCATTGTTGTTAGGCAATAATTGAAGAATTTACATACAGTACTGACATGTACTGTATGTAATGCTTGTACATCATGTCAGTCGACCCTTATGCTGTACACTACTGTAAGTCTCACAGGGCCCATGCACTTCCAAGGAGGGTTATTTACTGTATCTGTTTCATACAGGAAACTAATTGCAGTCCATAACACTGAAGTGGTATTTTCAGTACTGTACAGTATACAATACTTAAATTTGAACATCAGGTACTGGATAGTAAACATGTACAGTATTAACTTCTATCATAAAACCCTTATGCATTTTCAGATGTGTAAATTTTAGACTACAGTATTCACAAATGTTTTTTCTCCATACAGGAATTATAGTTGGACAACATGCCAGTAACTATCAACAAAACGATGAGCAAGATAATCGCCAACATGAAAAAAGAAAATAAAACCATCAAAGAGATCCATGCATGGCTCAAGGAAAGTGGCATTATAGTCACTTTAGAAACGGTGCGCTATCATGCATTCGAGAGAACAATGCCCAGATTTGTATTTCCTACAAAATGCACATGGTACGTACTGTACACTACTGTAATGTTTAAATGACTTGCTTTATACCATAAACAATTTTTTGGAAATAAAATAAAAACTTCATCAATTGTAACTGTGATTGTGCTGTTCATGAATTCATATTTTTCATACTGTATTGTACTGTAGGAGAGTGCAACAAATTGTGGAGGAACTAACTCGTGAGGATGATGAGCGTACTGCTTTGCAAATAAAACGAATTCTCCATTCCAAGTATGACCTGGACATATCGGCCACCAGCATCAGAAGGATGCGACGGAAAATGGGATGGACCTTTGGCGCAACAAGGTAAAATACTGAAAGCAGTATAAACCATACAGTAAATGCACTGTTAATAATCCTTTGATACGTGATATAACAATGCCATAAATCATTATACAGAGTGTGTGCTTTATACTATATACAGTATGTGTGTGTGTATATACTGTATATATTCTATCCCAAAAGAGATACCTACTGTATAGGCACTCAGAGACAGCAATGAAGCATTGCCGGCTTATTGTGATGATTACATACTGTATACTGTGTGTGTGTGTGTGTGTGTGTGTGTGTATGTACAGTATGTATATATATATTACTCTGTATGTACCTTAATGTACTGTATGTACAGTTTAATGTATACAGTAGGTATATAATACAGTATACTGCACATACAGTCTACTGTATATACAGTAATCTGTAAATCTGTAATTTCATAACTGTATCTGATTTCATTATTTTTGGCTCTTCACAGGATATCTCCAATGATAAGAGATGTGAATAAAGAAAAGAGAGTGGAACAGGCACGGCGATGGATTGAGAGTGGTGAAACATTTGATGATGTCATTTTCACAGATGAATCGTCTGTTGCCCTTGAGCGGTTCTCCAGAATGTCATTCAGGAAACGTAACCATATCTCTTTAAAACCACGCCCAAAGCATCCATTGAAAGTCCATGTATGGGGAGGCATATCACGATTAGGAGCTGGTCCCCTATTATTTTTCGAAGGTACAGTACTATACTTTATTCTGTGCCTGTGTTCTGTAAAAATACATGCTGTACTGTAGAGTACGTGTAACTGCACAATAAAAGGAGTTGCTTATTAATGAACAACATTTTTTGATTTCTGTAGGGATCATGGATAAGAAATTTTTCCAAGAAACAATAGTAGAGGAATGTATGGTGCCATTTGTGAATAAATATTACCCAACTCACCATAGGATATTCCAAGACAATGATCCTAAACACTCCGCCTCAGCCAAATTTATGGAAGAGAAAGGTATGAATTGGGAACGCACACCACCAGAGTGAGTATTCTTTCAACAGTGTACAAGTAAAATTTTGGATAGCACTCTAGTACTGTAAAAAAATTTTTTGTTTAATAAACAGTACAATATTGTATGTTTAATTTTCTCTATTTACTGTAATGTCATTAATTTTTTCTATACGCTTTTTTTTAATTTTTATATAGATCACCAGACATGAACCCAATCGAATTAGTGTGGGCTCAATTGAAGAGGTACGTTAGGAGTGTTGCAAAGCCAACAACAAAACAGCAACTGGTGGATGGGATAAAGAAATTTTGGCTAGAAGTACTCACACCTGAACATTGTAATAATTATATAAATCACCTGTATAAAGTATTACCTGTTGTAGTCGAAAGAAATGGTCAAGCCACAAATATGTAGTTCTGTACTGTATTTTCTGTTTAAAATTTTAAATTGGTGCATTATTAAAAAAAATTATAAAATTGCCTTTGTCTGATTATTGCATAAACTAATGTAGAATATTATACAGTAGTAATGTTATTGATGTGTATGAACAGTTATTTTCAGTTTTATAAGTCCTGAATAAGAGTACTGTACATTTTGATCAGTGCAGTACATGGAATCGGATGTTGTAATACTTTTTTTTTACATTAATATTGATGTTTTTCCAATAAATATTCAATTTTACAGTATGGTACGGTACAGTACATGAGGGTACCTGTACAGTATGATACGTCATTATGGGGGAGAAATACTGTATCCACTAAATGTACAGTAAAATGTTTTTTTCTTATTACAAACACACAAATGCATCTCAGATGGAAATATGCTATACACAGCAGACAGCTTATGGTGACAGAACTTCCCTACTGTATCCCCACCCATAGTCGTGGTATATTTTAGATTGCCTAATGAGACACTCCTGCAGCATTGCCAATGATTCATGTAAAACCTGTGTGCAAACAGTATCTGTATTGAATGCAAAGTACAGTAAGAGTACAGTATACAGTATTATCAGAGCCAAACCTGACCAACATGATGCCCTAGGCTAGATTTTGGCTGATGCCCTCTTGCACAGATGCTACGTAGTTCCGCCTCTAACCCTGCACCCCTTTCCCAGCACCATCACCCATTTTGGCGCTCCTACCCCCTATAATCTAAATAAGAACAATGTGCACATTTAGTGCCAGCCCAAAACAGTGTACAGTATGTTCTTGCTGGGAAGGGGCATGGTAACACAATAATACCCGAAGATGAAATGACACAACACAGTACTGCAACTTTATTCACATTATATCATGCAGTGGTGTCTCTTATTCTCATGACATCATATCATAGTACCACATTACTCCTAACAGTAATGCCCCTTATTCACATTACACCCCACCACATTCATCTTTATTTACATTAGACCACAGGTTCTCAAACTCAGTCCTCAGGACCCCACACAGTGCAGGTTTTGCAGGTCTCACAGAATCACAAGTGAAAAAATTAGCTCCACCTACTGTATGGACCTTCTAAAATGTGTCAGTTAGTAATGAATACATCTGTGCACTTGCTGGTTTACCTGCAAAACATGCACTGTGTGGGGTCCTGAGGACCAAGTTTGAGAACCACTGCATTAGACCATGCAGTAGTGCCCTTTCCTTATGTTACACCAGAAAATATTGTAGTACACCTTATACACATACAGTACAGTAATGCCACACATTAGTAATGCATTTCATATTTAAATTTTCTGATTTAATTTCATAGAGCCGCAGTCACTCACAGAATATAGGCATGTACTGTAGCATCTCATTTTATTCAGCAGAAGCTGATTATTCCCGTTTGGCTAGTTTGCCGCCTCTGTACAGTATATTACAATAGAAAAAAGTTATAGTGTCAGTGAAAAAAGCACCTCATGACAGATACTGTACACAAGCTCATGTCTAAATACTGTATACTGTAAGCAGTGACATTAAGGGGTACAGTACTGTATATGCAATTGCGGTCGAATTCCGGCAGGAATACGGAAAAAATGGACACGGGATCCCCCATCTTTTTAGAACCAGCACCGGGCTCTGCGCCTGGTCCTGGTGCAAAAAATAAGGGGGACAAAAAAGCGTAGGGGTTCCCCATATTTTTTGAATCAGCACTGGGCTCCACTAGCTGGACAGATAATGCACAGCCGGGGGACACTTTTATACCGGTCCCTGCGGCCATGGAATTAAATACCCAACTAGTCACACCTGGCCGGGGTACCCTGGAGGAGTGGGGGCCCCTTAAATCAAGGGGACCCCCCCTCCAGCCACTCGATTATCTCTATCACCCCTGTGTATTGTAGCTAGGGGATTGTGACGCTCCTTCAGCATTGCCCCGTAGCCTGCAAAATCTGTGCTGTTATTTGCTCCATAGCTGAGTGCCTCCTAGGAGCTAGGAGTCACAGGCGGTAGCCATTTCAATTGAGTCTGCCCTGCTATAGAATTGTATGTGTACATTACCGTACGGTGCATAGAACCTTTACAGTAGAAACTCTCCTGCAGCTTTGGCCTGCTTTACTGTATGTACTGTAAAACTTGTGTTTTGTCAGTTTGCTATGCGACCGAGCCCGGTGTAACGTACTGTAATGTGCATAGACCTCGCTTATCTCTGTGTATTTTGGCTAGGGGATTGTGACGCTCCTTCAGCATCGCCCCGTAGCCTGCACAGCTTATGCCATTTCTCATTCCATACCCAACTGCTGCCTGCCACGAGGTGGGGGTTCAGGAGGTGGGGGTTCATGGGTAGTGGTCGTTTTGACAGTGTGCTATGCGATTGAGTCCGGTGTACCGTAATACTGTATGCAATCCTACAGTAGCTTATCATTATCTCCCCTGTGTATTTTGGTTAGGGGATTGTGACGCTCCTTCAGCATTGCCCCATAACCTGCACAAGGGTTCAGGGGCGGCGGCCATTTTGCCAGTGTGCTACAGTATGTGATCGAGTCCGGTGTACCATAATGTGCATACTGTGTATTTTAGCTAGGGGATTGTGACGCTCCTTCAGCATTGCCCCATAGTCTGTACAATCTGGACTATTACTTGCTCCGTAGCCTAGGGCCTCTGTGGGGCAAGGAGTCATACTGTAGGTGGTAGCCATTTCTATTCAGTCTGCCCAGCTACAGAATTGTATGTGTACTGTACGGAGCATAGAACCTTAACCTGCATAGAACCTGCACATTATGGTACACCGGACTCGATCGCATAGAACCGCTCATGCAGCTTTGCCCTGGTTTATGTGAATAAAAATAATAATAAAGTGTCTGAAAAAAACTAACATGCATTCGTACTTAAGGAATCGAACCCTGGACTCTGAGTATAGGAAGCGAAACACTTCACCACTTCGCCGCAGACAAATGTATAAATCCGTTGGTTTTGATTATGCTGTAATGGCTACGGGATTAGGACGATAACATACTGTACAAAATTCCTAATCTTGAGAGGCAATAGTGAACTTGTAACACACATCCATTTGCGACAGTGTACACTACTGGTTTCACAGTACTGTATGTTTTGTCTGCGGGACTTGGACGCTCACATACAGTATTCATAAAGTATTGTAGATGGATCATATACAGTACTGTATGCTGTACTATTTGCGTCGGTGTCGTATATACAGTACTGTATTAAATAATGCAACTGTCAAAGTCAAAAATATTACATAGAGAGACCATATAAACTGCACACATATAAGCCGCTATACTTGCAAATATGCGCAGCGAGCACAGCAAACACCAGACATCATGGAGATATAGAATTGGCTGATGAATTGATGTCATGAATACGTATCATTTGAACAGAACCAGATGTGCCCATCATGTTTGGTATTGAAGCAAGCAGAATGATGTGTGGGTTAGTTTGATGCTGGTTGTGAAGTTGTGGGACATTGCAGCAGATAGATATGATTATATGTATAAAAGCTAAGATCATATTGTTAGAACAATGGATGCTCAAGACAACCTTTTACTAAGTTTTCAGGGCTGAACCTGATTAGCATATACAAAGAGAATAGTGACTCAATACAAAGGAGAAAGAAAGACCCCTCCCCCAGGTACTGGTCAAACAGGAAGGTAGTGGTCAGGTGTGGCCTCAGAGAACAGATGTAATGTAGCTACACTCACACACACACACACAGCTACCTGGCACCCAGCAGCATGGCGGCTAAATCCCCAGGACATCCTCCAAACTAAAGGCTAAGTATTGAACTTCACATGGCTAGATAAGGAAACAGACAGATTGCTTTCTGGTTTAAATAGGATATTGTAACTTGGTTGTGTGATTGTTGGGTGTTTGTGGATACTCTGTGAAGTCTGTGATGGATTGGAACAGTATACCATCTGTAGCATAGTATTTGTGGTATTTGTTTGCCTATGGAGATTTAAAATAGATTGTGCTGGTTAGTTATACTATATATCCTGTTAATCATAAATACCACCATG
This sequence comes from Pseudophryne corroboree, assembly GCF_028390025.1. Lineage (NCBI taxonomy): Eukaryota > Metazoa > Chordata > Amphibia > Anura > Myobatrachidae > Pseudophryne > Pseudophryne corroboree. The sequence continues at coordinate 309,332,421 of NC_086451.1, read as the reverse complement.
CAGTTACGTTTGTGTTAATTACATTGTGATCTGGTCTTGTGATGAATATGCTCTGGTTATTGAGATACTGAAGTTGTTTGGGATGTGAAATTATGAGATGGTTCTAGGAAGTTGGATTACATTGTGAAAGGTGATTTAGATGGTTTGGAATTGTAAAATCAGAACATATGCATTGTTTTGAGGCTTGGACATTTTGGAATAACATGGAGTCTTGTGTCTCCTGCTATGTGATTGTGGTGTAGTTGAGAGTGCCATGTGTTTGGACCTGCAAATCTAAAATGGCTGCTGCTGGATGTCTTCCCCTCCCCCTTTCAGCCATGTGGTGTGGTCTTTGGAATCAAGTGGAGGTTTCCCAAAATGGAGTCTAGCTTCTGTCCCATGATATAGGGACAGCCAGTATGAGTAAGCCCAAGTATTTCATCAGCATTGACTAACTGCGCAGCGATTGTTCCTCACATGTGTAAGCTTCTCTGCAATCATGTTGTCTTACTGTGAGCCATTTCTCTCATATCTCTCTCTCTCTCTCTCTCTCCCTTCTCTTTTCTCCCATATCTCCCCTTTGACTAGTATTGTATTGTATTGTATTAGATTGGTATTGTATTGTATTTCTAGTGTAGCTATTTTGGTTAGGAAGTATCTGTTATATTGTAGTGTATCATTTGTACTGTTATTCCCTTTTACAAGTATATTAGATATAATACAGTTAATAGGCTTTGGACCCTAAACCAGTATCTGTGTATTGTCTATAGTTTTAAGTGTTCACTTGAGCGTCGGTGACGCTCAAGCAGCTTTGTAGTTAGTCAGGTTACACAAGGTTGCACTTACACCCTGTATTCACATTAAGGTATTCTGTGTATTTCATTGATAAAAGGTTTTGACATAAAGGTATAGCGTTGTGAGCGTCTGCGCCGCTGGTGATCTCCTCGTGGTCTCGAGCGTCTGCTACGCCATAGCGAATCATTACTCTAGTCATCACCAATAACGTGCTGTCCTGTGATCACTGGGCCGTGAGCGAACGTGACGCTTGAGCGTCTCGCCTACGGCTAAGCGATCGTTACGCAACTAGTGTACCCTTACGGTACTTCTTAAGTAAACAGCGTACAGTGTTCTTAGACTTCATTAAGGGTTGTTTATACGACAAAGGAATTTAACATTGTCAATTGGGGGATTCGTCCTGTCCTTCACATATCTCTGCTAGGTAATATCAGCAGACATTATCCATCAGCAAAGGGCGGGATCATATTCCTTGCAGTGCTGATTGGATAAGCGTCTGTTTCGCTTAGTAAAGGGTGCTGAGGGAATCCGGGACCGGAGGTAAGAACAGTACGCTATTGTCTTTGAAAATCTGGTTTTTATTTCAATTTGGTGCCAACTACACACTCAGGCCTAGAATAACTTTAGGAGTTTTGAATGATGACTTTCTTTGTGACAAGAGGCCGCATGGTCGGTCCACCATTTTGTGTGACCCTCATGGAGGTGGAAGGAGGAGGAGCAGCGGCCATTTTGGGAAGGTCAAATTTTTTTTTTTTTTTCTGAGCGGCTGGTTTTCAGTTGACTCAGGAAACAATCAGCCATCCACTGTCAAAAAGAAATCATCATTTAATGAGTTTTTTTTTTAATGCATTTATTTAATCTATATCATAGTCAATCATAAGTAATAGTGATTGGTACTTATATGTAATATCTATATGCGTGTGCTTACATCAATGTATGTTATTAGATTAAATTTAGAATTGCATTTTCATCTGTGTAAGTTTCACATCTCACCTTTCTGTTTGCCATTTGCATTGATAACGTGCTGAGAAAATTTGCTGCTATAAAAAAAAAAAAAGGTAAGGGAGTAACTGAAAAAAAAAAAAAACAAGCACACAGCATAGAAGATACTGTGTGGTGTTTGGTAAGCGTTTATATAGTGAAATATCGCTTATAGTAAGGCGATACAGAAGCCACAAGACAATAGCACACATTTGTTCAGTTTCCAAAATTTAGTTTAAATACCTTACTTTACTGTAACGCCTCTGGGGAGAGCTATCAGACTACGGGAAATGATTTTTCTGATCAGAAAACTATAAGAATGATAGTGGGTTGAAAACGGTATGAGTGTATTGAATCCCGCTTTGTGGACTTTGTGATCTATGTGATAAAACGGTATTGAATTCCGCTTTGTGGACTTTGTGATCTGTGTGATCTATGTGGAACGTGATGAGCACGATCTGAGTGAAAACGTGCAACAGAGTGTGATAAAGTTTTCGTTGTATTACGCTCTGGCTGTTTTGGAGCACAGTAGGGAGACTCCAATGATCCTACCATTTATGGGCAACAAGTGTCTATAAGTGGTACGATTGGACCGCACGGTTGTATGTGTGACCAATAACGCAACGTGATATGAGGTCGTATATCCATGCGTAAATCTTGCCCTCATACGTGTTGTAGGGAGCACATGCAAGCGTGATTTGTGTAAAAGAAAAAGGAAGGGAATTTTCTCAGGAAAATCTCTAGAGATAGGGCCTGCAACGGCTACACGTGTCTGCTAGAAGGCGGAACGGGGATACCCGGAGCAGAAGAAGTTCAGTGGAAGAGCTTTAAGGATTTCCAACGAAGTTCTGTGTTTGGTGCATTTTAGGAAGTTTTTCTGTGTTAAAAAGGTCCACAATGGCAGCCAAGTGCACAACACAGAGACGGTCGGAGGTCAGGATTCAGACTCCAGAGGCTTGTAGACCCCGAGGGTCTGCTCGGTTAGTAATGTGGAGGAGGTATGGTCCCCACACTGAGACCTTTTGTGATGAATGGACACGAATGACTGCAGGGGATAAGGCACCATTTCCCGGGATAGGTAGTTTTGACTTAGAGGTGTTGCATAATTTAAGGCAAAGGATCAGTCTCATAAAATCCTGGAAACAACGAGTTAAACATGATGATTGTTTGCAGTTATGGCAACAGGAAAGTGAAATGCAAAGAAATGTAACTTACATATCTAACTTTCATCTTGAGAGGAGAGACATGGCATTGAAGAGGATTATGGTTGCAGAGAAATGGCACAATGTTGTACGATAAAAATGCACTTAGTAACTGTATTAAGAATGAAAGTGTTAAATGTAATAATGTTTATGAAAATGAAAGTGTAAAAATTACAAATGTTAACCTGTGCAAGTCGCACCCCATGTTAAACTTCCCTCAGGATTACCAACAAGAAAGTGAGCCCAGAACGATGTCGGCACCTCTTCCAGAAGCCATCCTACAAGACATCCAGGTGGACGCGACCAAATTGGTAAAGGCAATAATCAAACCCCCTAACGGAGGGTCAGGTGAGGTCGTGTCCACAGGTACGTACAATGTTTTATATCACGCACAAACAAATGTACCCCATATTGTAAGACCAAAACAAGGTGATGTAATTGAGTTTAGTCCTGTCAGGGTGATCACAGTCCCCAATGGGAAGACTGGCGATCAGGGAACCATTCCCGTCAAGGACAGTGCAATGCGCCATCCCTGGTCCCGGACAGAATTGAGATCAATCATATCTGATTACCCAGATCCTAGGAAAGATCTAACTGTATGATCAAAGATTCACAGAAGGTATATCAACTCCCTAGACAACGACATAATCATGGTATCCAAGGAATCAGGTAGGTACAGGGAAAGCGGTTGATGGTGATGAGCATCCAAGCGTTTGAGGAGGCATCAAATCAGCCAAGACCCCAGTTCACTGACACTTGGAGAAAGCCAAGGATCTGTTACCATTGTAGAAGAGAAGGGCATTATGCCAACAACTGTAATAACCCACATAAAGTTAGACCCCCTAGACCAAGAAATGAGCAAAATTACAACACACACCATTATAATCAGAGATCAGATAGGAAGAATTTTGAGCCACACCCATGATAGGTAGTCAAGAAAGATGAGCATACGACGGATGGTAAGCCTGAGGTAACGGTTAATAAAGTGGGAGGTCATTCACTGAAGACACCGGAATGACCAGGTGAAACGTTGTAAATGTATCTGTGAAATGTTTTTTTTCTCTCTCTCTCTCGCTATCCCCATCTCTGACGATTATTGGTAAGAATTCAAACATTGCATATCCACTTGGTCCTTGCAGAAGTCTACCAAACCCCAGCATGACCTCCGCCACAATGTATTTCTGGCCAGATACAGACAGTGGAGTAATGCAGGTGCTGGTGGGGAGGGACTGCTCAAGGAGACCATTAGACACGTAGCTATGACAGCCTGATAATCTGACAATGTTTTTCTAATGCTAACAATGTTTTCTTAATGTTGACAATGTTTAAAAATGCTTTGTTTCTCTTTTCTTATTGATGGTTATTGTCGAGTTAGGTAATGTATATATGCACATGAATTGTTCTCTATCTCTTTTGTTTTTTTTGTTGTCTCTCTCTTCCCACTCATGTTTCCATGGTTTAAAGATGCTATGTCACCCCTCAGTTGGACCAATGGTAATGCCAGATTTTTGCTCCTTACAGAAAGATCGCCGGTTAGGAAGGAATATTGCATCACCAGAATGTTCGTTTGGAAGACTGAGAGACAGCACCTTTGAGAGGACAGCAGAACAAGAAGAACAACAAGACGAGAGAACTTATTATCGTAACAAGTTCTCTCCCCCTCAAACTGATTTCTTATACCCCCTTTACAAATTTCTTCTTTTCTCCTCCTGTAAGATGGACTTGCCCCAAGAGACTGTGATATGGATTTTCCTGTTGACCATGATGTTGACCAGAGCAGTCTGTTTCGGTGAGAGTACCAGCGAGGTCGAGAAAGGATCCAGAAAGGTCCTGATGACTGAGACGGAGGTGTAAATTTCCAATAGCAACCCAATCACCAAGCAAAGGCGAGTACCGGGCACGATCTAACAACCATGTTATTTGTAAACAATTGTGAAGGATTGTTAGTTCAAAAAGAAAATTGTATCTGTAGGCTCTGTGACAATCTGGTAGAGGATGGATGCATAAAGAAATGCCAATCCAGTTTTAATATCCATATGGACCGGCATCCATTGAGTGACTATCACTCTTTAGTGGGTAATGTGTTAAACAAAACAGATTGTTGGGTATGCTCTCAAGTACCTCAGGGTCATAGCAAATCAGGGCTAGTACCATTTCCTTTAACGTTAGGGGAGGTACTTGAGCTAAGTGGTGGGAGACCGGTGGACCGGAGGTTTAACATCTCCAGCCCTCCTAGTTTGAAGCTCCACCAATACCATGTGGATAGGTCCCTCTTATGTTTTAATATCTCCAATCCCCGTAAGCCGGGAAATTGGGAAGTGACATGGAGCAACCTTACCATGACCTTTTCACACAGAGCAGATAGAATGCCTACAGATACAGAGCTTGTACGCCACATAGCCAGTAGAGGAAAATCTTTCCGGTATCGATATACCTTAGGAAATAGGATTACTAGAGTTGGAGAGGTATCACCAGGATACTGTGCACATATCGTACAAACTGATACGTGCCTTAAACAGATGGAAGAATTAGGGTCAGGAGATTTCACCTGGAAGGTCTGTAACATGGTCATGTCCTTCTCCGTCCCATATGTTCTCCCCGATGACGCATATTTCATATGCGGGAGAAAGGCGTACAAGTGGCTTGCCCCAAACTCTGAAGGATTGTGTTATATTGGAAAAGTATTGCCTGAAGTGATGACTGTTACACATGACAAAATGAAGGACATACACCGTGGTGCCCAAGCTCCTTATACTCACACTCATTACGAGCACCGAGTTAAAAGACAACTGTCAGAAAGGTTAGAGCATCCGGCCTCTGATCTTATCCATGAATCCACCGGGATTCAGGTTCTGGTAGCGTTAGATTTCACTCGCACCGCTCGAGGAGTGATGAATTATAGATACATTTCCGCACTCGCCAATTTGTTAGATAATATCACTGAAATGTATGATGACACGTTCAGATACACTGGAAGAGAACTTCAAGCGTACAAAACAGAACTAGTTCAGCATAGGATGGTTCTTAATTATCTTACAGCAGTAACAGGCGGATATTGTGTTACATTGGCAACACAGTACGGCATAAAGTGTTGCACGTATATCACAAATAGCACCGAGGATCCGGTAGAGGTCATAGACCAAAAGATGGACGATATTCTCCAATTGAAGTGGGAATTTCGTCGAAAACACAATCTCACCCTTGCTGCTGTAGGTAATGAGCTGACTGGTTGGGTGTCATGGTTGAACCCGCGAAATTGGTTCTCCGGTTTAGGAGACTGGGCTCAAGGAGTCATAATGGATGTTGGAAAGTTTCTACTATGTATCTTGGGTGTCGTTATATCGATTGGATTGATATTTAGATGCGGGCAGGCTTTAATGAAGTGCAAACAAAGTACAAGAGTGATGAGTTTGAGGAGCGAGGAAACTGTAATTAACCTGGATTTGGTATATGACCCAATGATAGAAACCATGATGTGATGAAAATGCGATTATACGGTCCGTTTCTTTCACCTGTTTTTCTGCTTTTCTCCAAGATACAAAGACCCCTTGGACGAGGAAGTTGACGAGACGCTATACAGACAACAGACAAGCACCAAAGATGAAGTTTTGACAACCTATGATATGGACACTTGATGAACTTTGCCATGGATCCCCAGTTTCCCTAGTATTTTTAAACTCACGCTAGCCCAACATTTTTGTAAATCTGATGGCACTGACAAAGCTATTTGCTCATGCCCAAGGAGCAATACAGCGCAAAGAAGACGACTCTCAACAGATACCGAACAAAAACTTCAACAACAGATGTACATTTCCCTGACATAGAATACCACCGCATTTACCGTAATTATGTCTTCTCTTCATTTCTACAACCCTCAGGTAATGACACACATAGTCGATAGGGAATACAGGCTCACATATCAGCAACCACATACTTCCCCCATTCATGTATCATCAACTAAAATGTGCTCCCCATTTTGTTCAAAATCCGAAAAGAGCTTGGTAAAGTTTGACAGCCCATCCACAGACCTGTACCACAGGATAAGAAGGAATTCAAATGTATACTTCGCAATACCTCGAAGCTTGATGTACAACACGTACGGCACGATGATACATGACCCCCCAAACATGGATTCATACACACATGCTTCTGCTATCTCACTAGGTCATACCCTCTTCACACCTTCTCCTCTCTCCTCCCTTACCCAACCATGGAAATGTATTAACCCCTGACATATATTTTTCTCTTTTTGAAATGTTTTAGGAAGTGGCAGTTATTGGTGACTGCCAAAGGGTGGACTGTCAAAGTCAAAAATATTACATAGAGAGACCATATAAACTGCACACATATAAGCCGCTATACTTGCAAATATGCGCAGCGAGCACAGCAAACACCAGACATCATGGAGATATAGAATTGGCTGATGAATTGATGTCATGAATACGTATCATTTGAACAGAACCAGATGTGCCCATCATGTTTGGTATTGAAGCAAGCAGAATGATGTGTGGGTTAGTTTGATGCTGGTTGTGAAGTTGTGGGACATTGCAGCAGATAGATATGATTATATGTATAAAAGCTAAGATCATATTGTTAGAACAATGGATGCTCAAGACAACCTTTTACTAAGTTTTCAGGGCTGAACCTGATTAGCATATACAAAGAGAATAGTGACTCAATACAAAGGAGAAAGAAAGACCCCTCCCCCAGGTACTGGTCAAACAGGAAGGTAGTGGTCAGGTGTGGCCTCAGAGAACAGATGTAATGTAGCTACACTCACACACACACACACAGCTACCTGGCACCCAGCAGCATGGCGGCTAAATCCCCAGGACATCCTCCAAACTAAAGGCTAAGTATTGAACTTCACATGGCTAGATAAGGAAACAGACAGATTGCTTTCTGGTTTAAATAGGATATTGTAACTTGGTTGTGTGATTGTTGGGTGTTTGTGGATACTCTGTGAAGTCTGTGATGGATTGGAACAGTATACCATCTGTAGCATAGTATTTGTGGTATTTGTTTGCCTATGGAGATTTAAAATAGATTGTGCTGGTTAGTTATACTATATATCCTGTTAATCATAAATACCACCATGCAGTTACGTTTGTGTTAATTACATTGTGATCTGGTCTTGTGATGAATATGCTCTGGTTATTGAGATACTGAAGTTGTTTGGGATGTGAAATTATGAGATGGTTCTAGGAAGTTGGATTACATTGTGAAAGGTGATTTAGATGGTTTGGAATTGTAAAATCAGAACATATGCATTGTTTTGAGGCTTGGACATTTTGGAATAACATGGAGTCTTGTGTCTCCTGCTATGTGATTGTGGTGTAGTTGAGAGTGCCATGTGTTTGGACCTGCAAATCTAAAATGGCTGCTGCTGGATGTCTTCCCCTCCCCCTTTCAGCCATGTGGTGTGGTCTTTGGAATCAAGTGGAGGTTTCCCAAAATGGAGTCTAGCTTCTGTCCCATGATATAGGGACAGCCAGTATGAGTAAGCCCAAGTATTTCATCAGCATTGACTAACTGCGCAGCGATTGTTCCTCACATGTGTAAGCTTCTCTGCAATCATGTTGTCTTACTGTGAGCCATTTCTCTCATATCTCTCTCTCTCTCTCTCTCTCTCTCTCTCTTTCTCTCTCCCTTCTCTTTTCTCCCATATCTCCCCTTTAACTAGTATTGTATTGTATTGTATTAGATTGGTATTGTATTGTATTTCTAGTGTAGCTATTTTGGTTAGGAAGTATCTGTTATATTGTAGTGTATCATTTGTACTGTTATTCCCTTTTACAAGTATATTAGATATAATACAGTTAATAGGCTTTGGACCCTAAACCAGTATCTGTGTATTGTCTATAGTTTTAAGTGTTCACTTGAGCGTCGGTGACGCTCAAGCAGCTTTGTAGTTAGTCAGGTTACACAAGGTTGCACTTACACCCTGTATTCACATTAAGGTATTCTGTGTATTTCATTGATAAAAGGTTTTGACATAAAGGTATAGCGTTGTGAGCGTCTGCGCCGCTGGTGATCTCCTCGTGGTCTCGAGCGTCTGCTACGCCATAGCGAATCATTACTCTAGTCATCACCAATAACGTGCTGTCCTGTGATCACTGGGCCGTGAGCGAACGTGACGCTTGAGCGTCTCGCCTACGGCTAAGCGATCGTTACGCAACTAGTGTACCCTTACGGTACTTCTTAAGTAAACAGCGTACAGTGTTCTTAGACTTCATTAAGGGTTGTTTATACGACAAAGGAATTTAACATTGTCACAGCGTAATGAGTATTTACTGTATGCAGCGTAATGAGACGCCTTAGTAAAGTAGTCCTTATTATGTATTTCAGTATTGTATTTTACGGGAGACCACACGCATGCGCAGTGGTGATTGTAAAAAGCGACATCTGGTGGCTGATCGCAGGTATTACACGTAAAGGTAACGCCAAACGTCAAATGTCTGTCTCCGTGCGATTAGATAGCCTCTCTGTGACTAGGCGCGCCTCGCTACGCCCCAGTACGCTGCGTATGGTCGAACGGGACAAACGCCGCAGCCACTCAAGATAAAGGTGGCTACATCTGTATCCTTCTCCTTAGGTTTTGTAACACCTTGGGGCTAAAATTGCCTACCCGTGGGAACTTTTCCCCGTCATACACAGTCATTCTTTCCCATTCATCGCACAAAACCTCTGTGTGTGAACCGTATTTCTCACACATGATATACCTTGCCGACCCTATTGGCCGGTTTACTAAATCAACCTGAACCAGGGTTGATCGCCCCCTACCTGAACAACTGGCCCCCATCTTTGCAGGTGTTGCTTTCACTACCTCTGACCTTCAAATCAGGGTCTTCAGCGAACCCTTACAAAAACCAAGATGTCCGGGGTAGGCCGACGGTGAAAGTTTACTGAGTGCTTTCACACACTTCTCGCCCACGTCAACCAATACGCCCACACACTGCCTTAGCGCTGGCGTACTCAACCTAGGGCCCCTGCGACCTGAACCTCTATTTACTGGAACATGTGGGTGTGATCCGAAGAGCACTTACCCTTCCCAGTAACTATTGGTTGTTAGAGAATTCCCGAGTGACCAGTGAATCTCCCTTAAAATAAAATAAATTACACAAATCACGTTAGAATGTACAAATAGCGTTTATGACCCCTCTAGTGTACGCAAATGGTACTGGGTCAAGTTACAAACTAATGCACACAATTACATGCGGTACAATCGTTCTGCACATAAGCAACTAATCTTATGTGCGGAACGACCAGTGGAATCGAAAATTGTGGCTGCGAATTCCTTTAGCCAGAGCTTAATGGCCTATATGGGTATTGCACCAACCCTCCTGGTGTTGTGCTTCTTGATTCTATCTATAGCGGACTTCCTAGTCTGCTGTACCTGGACCTCCTGGTCTGTCTCTGGACCTCCTGGTCCGCGACCTCCTGGTCTGCTATACTCTAATGCTCTTATTTTAATATGTTAACAAGGGATGCCTCCCAAGCCACCGCGCTGTCACTTTCACGTATGTACCTCACGAGAACTCGATTTCCCGTGGTTCCACCCCAAAAATGAGAAACTTATATATATATATATATATATATATATATATATATATGCACACACTCTTTCACCTCATATACTCTTTACTTTCGTTTCTGCGCAGAAATCCCTTTCATTCAGTATCGCAGTCTAGTCCCGAAAGGAGTTACAACTAGAGAAGGATTATTTACGCTAAAATTTAGGACACTGAGATTGACTTGCGCTATTATCGCGTTGCTTCCGTATCGCCTACTAAAACAATACTATCGTGTGATTTGTATTACGTGGGCGTACCCATACGCTCCGTTGCGTAATATACGCTACGTGTGTAAGCCCTTGCGTCGCGTACGCTTGTCCCGCCCTTTGTTAGGGACACGTGTACACAGGCCAGACATGTCCACAGTAACACAAGTAACACGTTTCTATCAATGCAAATGATATTTAACTGTAATCATTTACTGAACACCACACAGAACTTCCTTGTATCTTAGGCAAGCCGTGTGCGTGTTTTACAAATTACTCCCTTACGTATTAATTTTACTTTTAACTACCAATAGCAACAAATCTTTCTCAGCACGTTATCAATGATAAATGGCAAACAGGAAGGTGAAATGTGAAAATTACACAAATGGAAAATGCAGGTGTGTGCGTGTGTTGCGTACGCAATGTGTATCAAACAGAAATAAAACAGTTTTAAAAGACAATAGCGTACTGTTCTTACCTTCCGGTTCCGGATTCCACCAGCACTCCAACAGCGTAGCGATGCAGACGCTTATCTAGTCAGCACTACCGTATCCCTCACCACCTACACGGATACGAAGGGATACTGCCTTCCCGTCCTTTGCTGACAGATAAAGTCTGCTTGTGTTCGCTAGAGCGGATATGTGGAGGACGGACGAGCCGCCAATTGATAAAGCTGATTATTTATCTTATAACATTCACTATATATTGGTAAGAGACTCGGTACGCAATGGGCGTACGGGGTACCGTTAGGGTACGCACTTAGCGTAGCAGACGCTAGGCCGTGGTCGAGACGCACGAGCGGCACGTTCGCTCACGGCTTACGCTGGGTATCGAGCACGCTATAGGCGGTCCGAATACCGTAATGCTACGCTACTGGCGTAGCGGACGCTGTGCCCACGAGTGGAACACGAGCGGCGCAGATGCTCACGGGATGACACTCAGTAAACCTTGTATGCAACACACTGAAAGATTGAGTTTATATTGTAAACCTTACTACTGAAATACTGTAATGATATAACGCTTCTTAACCTTGTTAATATAAAAGCTGCTTGAGCGATTAAGACGCTCCGAATACCCTCAGCAGTGTAATAAACACACAATACCTTGCTAAGGCTCCAAAACCTTTACTAACGAGATTTAGTTATATCAAAAGGGAAAATACAGTTAACATCTTATACACTACAGGCTAACATCAATATCTAACAGAATAACTACACATAAATATACAATAACGGCACAATCGCAAACAATAACATACAATGAGAGAGAGTAAAAGAGAGAATGTGGCAAAATACAGTCAGAGAATTAGGGTGGTCACAGAGAGAAACTTACACACATGGGAATGAATCGCAGGAGCAATCTGGAAATCCAGCTCTCAGTTAATCAGTGATGAAAACCTTGTGGAGAGTAGAGTCTTGTGTCCCCAAGCCTATTGCAAACTATATTTATTTACTAGCTCAAGACATACTACAATAGATACTGTGTGCCCTCTTTCCATTGGTTAGGGGGTGGGACATGTACTGCACCTGGGATCATTGGTTAGTTCAAGAAGTGGGCGACAGCTAGGACTAGTTAGTATTCTAAATTCCTCTTTGTCTTGTTATATTGAGGAAAACTATTGTTTGGATCTACCAAACAAACTCTGTCTCTGGGCTTTGTTTACCCCACTGTCACCCTCCTTCGGTTGAGACAATGACACCTCAGCACTCATTCATCTGGAGAGAAACCTGGACCTATTCATAAACAAAGGTGTAAGCCCTCTTCATAGAATCTCAAAGCTTAGTGTAAATAAGGCTATTGTTTTCAGTCTGTGGGAAAGAAGTGACTGAATTCCATTCACCCACCCTGCATTTATGTGTAATTTACTCGGAATGCAATTAATCTTATTTCTCTGACGTCCTAGTGGATGCTGGGAACTCCGTAAGGACCATCGGGAATAGCGGCTCCGTAGGAGACTGGGCACAAAAGTAAAGCTTTAGGACTACCTGGTGTGCACTGGCTCCTCCCCCCTATGACCCTCCTTCAAGCCTCAGTTAGATTTTTGTGCCCGACCGAGCAGGGTGCAATCTAGGGGGCTCTCCTGAGCTTCTTAGAAAAAGTTAGTTTTAGGTTTCTTATTTTCAGTGAGACATGCTGGCAACAGGCTCACTGCATCGAGGGACTAAGGGGAGAAGAAGCGAACCTGCCTGCTTGCAGCCAGCTTGGGCTTCTTAGGCTACTGGACACCATTAGCTCCAGAGGGACCGAACACAGGCCCAGCCTCGGAGTCCGGTCCCAGAGCCGCGCCGCCGGCCCCCTTACAGAGCCAGAAGCAAGAATAGGTCCGGAAAATCGGCGGCAGAAGACATCAGTCTTCAACAAGGTAGCGCACAGCACTGCAGCTGTGCGCCATTGCTCCTCAGGCACACTTCACACTCCGGTCACTGAGGGTGCAGGGCGCTAGGGGGGGGGCGCCCTGAGCAGCAATAAAAACACCTTTGCTGGCGAAAATACATCACATATAACCCCCAGGGCTATATGGATGTATTTTAACCCCTGCCAGAATATAGCAAAACGCGGGAGAAAAGTCAGCCGAGAAGGGGGCGGAGCCTATCTCCTCAGCACACGGGCGCCATTTTCCCTCACAGCTCCGCTGGAAGGACGTCTCCCTGACTCTCCCCTGCAGTCCTGCACTACAGAAAAGGGTAAAAAAGAGAGGGGGGGCACTAATTTGGCGCAGTTTGATAATATCAGCAGCTATAAGGGGAAAACACATTATATAGTGGTATCCCTATATATATATATATATAGCGCTCTGGTGTGTGCTGGCATACTCTCCCTCTGTCTCCCCAAAGGGCTAGTGGGGTCCTGTCCTCTATCAGAGCATTCCCTGTGTGTGTGCTGTGTGTCGGTACGATTGTGTCGACATGTTTGAGGAGGAAAATGATGTGGAGGCGGAGCAATTGCCTGTTAGAGAGATGTCACCCCCTAGGGAGTCGACACCTGAGTGGATGGGCTTATGGAAGGAATTACGTGACAGTGTCAGCTCTTTACAAAGGACGGTTGATGACATGAGGCAGCCGGCTACTCAGCTTGTGCCTGTCCAGGCGTCTCAAAGGCCATCAGGGGCTCTAAAACGCCCGCTACCTCAGATGGCAGACACAGACGCCGACACGGATACTGACTCCAGTGTCGACGATGAAGAGACGAATGTGACTTCCAGTAGGGCCACACGTTACATGATTGAGGCAATGAATTTTTTTTTACATATTTCTGATAATACAAGTACCACTAAAAAGGGTATTATGTTTGGTGAGAAAAAACTGCCTGTAGTTTTTCCTACATCTGAGGAATTAAATGAAGTGTGTGATGAAGCGTGGGTTTCCCCCGATAAAAAACTGATAATTCCTAAAAGGTTATTGGCATCATACCCTTTCCCGCCAGAGGATAGGGCACGTTGGGAAACACCCCCTAGGGTGGATAAAGCGCTCACACGCTTGTCTAAACAGGTGGCACTACCCTCTCCTGAGACGGCCGCCCTTAAGGAACCTGCTGACAGAAAGCAGGAGAATATCCTAAAATGTATATACACTCACACGGGAGTTATACTGCGACCAGCAATCGCCTCAGCATGGATGTGCAGTGCTGGGGTGGCTTGGTCGGATTCCCTGACGGACAATATTGATACCCTAGACAGGGACAATATATTACTGACTATAGAGCATTTAAAAGATGCATTTCTATATATGCGTGATGCACAGAGGGATAGCTGCCGACTGGCATCAAGAGTAAGTGCGCTGTCCATTTCTGCCAGAAGAGGGTTATGGACGCGGCAGTGGTCAGGTGATGCGGATTCCAAAAGGCATATGGAAGTATTGCCTTATAAAGGGGAGGAGTTATTTGGGGTAGGTCTATCAGACCTGGTGTCCACGGCAACTGCTGGAAAATCCAAATTTTTACCCCAGGTAGCCTCTCAACATAAGAAGACGCAATCCTTTCGGCCCCATAAGGGCAAGCGAGCAAAAGGCTCCTCATTTCTGCCCCGTGGGAGAGGGAGAGGGAAAAGGCTGCAGCAAACAGCCAGTTCCCAGGAACAGAAGCCCTCTCCCGCCTCTGCCAAGTCCTCAGCATGATGCTGGGGCTTTACAAGCGGACTCAGGCATGGTGGGGGCCCGTCTCAAGAATTTCAGCGCGCAGTGGGCTCACTCACAAGTGGACCCCTGGATCCTTCAGGTGGTATCTCAGGGGTACAAATTGGTATTCGAGACGCCTCCCCCTCGCCGTTTCCTAAAGTCTGCTTTACCGACGTCTCCCTCCGACAGGGAGGCGGTATTGGAAGCCATTCACAAGCTGTATTCCCAGCAGGTGATAATCAAGGTACCCCTCCTGCAACAGGGAAAGGGGTATTATTCCACGCTGTTTGTGGTACCGAAGCCGGACGGCTCGGTGAGACCTATTTTAAATCTAAAATCCTTGAACACTTACATACAGAGGTTCAAATTCAAGATGGAGTCACTCAGAGCAGTGATTGCGAACCTGGAAGAAGGGGATTATATGGTGTCTCTGGACATCAAGGATGCTTACCTCCATGTCCCAATTTACCCTTCTCACCAAGGGTACCTCAGGTTTGTGGTACAGAACTGTCACTATCAGTTTCAGACGCTGCAGTTTGGATTGTCCACGGCACCCCGGGTCTTTACCAAAGTAATGGCCGAAATGATGATACTCCTTCGAAGGAAGGGAGTTTTAGTTATCCCTTACTTGGACGATCTCCTGATAAGGGCAAGATCCAGGGAACAGTTGGAAGGCGGGGTAGCACTATCTCAGGTAGTGTTGCGGCAGCACGGTTGGATTCTCAATATTCCAAAATCGCAGCTGTTCCCGACGACACGTCTTCTATTCCTAGGGATGATCCTGGACACAGTCCAGAAAAAGGTGTTTCTCCCGGAGGAGAAAGCCAGGGAGTTATCCGAGCTAGTCAGAAACCTCCTAAAACCAGGCCAAGTCTCAGTGCATCAATGCACAAGGGTCCTGGGAAAAATGGTGGCTTCCTACGAAGCAATCCCATTCGGCAGATTCCACGCAAGAACTTTCCAGTGGGACCTGCTGGACAAATGGTCCGGATCGCATCTTCAGATGCATCAGCGGATAACCCTGTCACCAAAGACAAGGGTGTCTCTCCTGTGGTGGTTACAGAGTGCTCATCTTCTAGAGGGCCGCAGATTCGGCATTCAGGACTGGGTCCTGGTGACCACGGATGCCAGCCTGCGAGGCTGGGGAGCAGTCACACAGGGAAGGAAATTCCAGGGCTTGTGGTCAAGCCTGGAGACATCACTTCACATAAATATCCTGGAGCTAAGGGCCATTTACAATGCTCTAAGCCTGGCAAGACCCCTGCTTCAAGGTCAGCCGGTGCTGATCCAGTCAGACAACATCACGGCAGTCGCCCACGTAAACAGACAGGGCGGCACAAGAAGCAGGAGGGCAATGGCAGAAGCTGCAAGGATTCTTCGCTGGGCGGAAAATCATGTGATAGCACTGTCAGCAGTGTTCATTCCGGGAGTGGACAACTGGGAAGCAGACTTCCTCAGCAGGCACGACCTCCACCCGGGAGAGTGGGGACTTCACCCAGAAGTCTTCCACATGATTGTGAACCGTTGGGAAAAACCAAAGGTGGACATGATGGCGTCCCGCCTCAACAAAAAACTAGACAGGTATTGCGCCAGGTCAAGGGACCCACAGGCAATAGCTGTGGACGCTCTGGTAACACCGTGGGTGTACCAGTCAGTGTATGTGTTCCCTCCTCTGCCTCTCATACCCAAGGTACTGAGAATTATAAGACGGAGAGGAGTAAGAACTATACTCGTGGCTCCGGATTGGCCAAGAAGGACTTGGTACCCGGAACTTCAAGAGATGCTCACAGAGGACCCGTGGCCTCTACCTCTAAGAAGGGACCTGCTCCAGCAAGGACCCTGTCTGTTCCAAGACTTACCGCGGCTGCGTTTGACGGCATGGCGGTTGAACGCCGGATCCTGAAGGAAAAAGGCATTCCGGATGAAGTCATCCCTACTCTGATCAAAGCCAGGAAGGATGTAACCGCAAAGCATTATCACCGCATTTGGCGTAAATATGTTGCGTGGTGCGAGGCCAGGAAGGCCCCTACAGAGAAATTTCAACTGGGTCGATTCCTGCATTTCCTGCAAACAGGAGTGTCTATGGGCCTAAAATTGGGGTCCATTAAGGTTCAAATTTCGGCCCTGTCGATTTTCTTCCAGAAAGAACTGGCTTCAGTTCCTGAGGTTCAGACGTTTGTCAAGGGGGTACTGCATATACAGCCTCCTTTTGTGCCTCCAGTGGCACCTTGGGATCTCAATGTAGTTTTGGGGTTCCTAAAATCACATTGGTTTGAACCACTCACCACTGTGGACTTAAAATATCTCACATGGAAAGTGGTAATGCTGTTGGCCTTGGCTTCGGCCAGGCGTGTGTCAGAATTGGCGGCTTTATCCTATAAAAGCCCTTACCTGATTTTTCATACGGACAGGGCAGAATTGAGGACTCGTCCTCAATTTCTCCCTAAGGTGGTTTCAGCGTTTCACCTGAACCAGCCTATTGTGGTACCTGCGGCTACTAGGGACTTGGAGGACTCCAAGTTGCTGGACGTAGTCAGGGCCCTGAAAATATATGTTTCCAGGACGGTTGGAGTCAGAAAATCTGACTCGCTGTTTATCCTGTATGCACCCAACAAGCTGGGTGCTCCTGCTTCTAAGCAGACTATTGCTCGTTGGATTTGTAGTACAATTCAGCTTGCACATTCTGTGGCAGGCCTGCCACAGCCAAAATCTGTAAAAGCCCATTCCACAAGGAAGGTGGGCTCATCTTGGGCGGCTGCCCGAGGGGTCTCGGCTTTGCAACTTTGCCGAGCAGCTACTTGGTCAGGGGCAATCACGTTTGCTAAATTCTACAAATTTGATACCCTGGCTGAGGAGGACCTGGAGTTCTCTCATTCGGTGCTGCAGAGTCATCCGCACTCTCCCGCCCGTCTGGGAGCTTTGGTATAATCCCCATGGTCCTTACGGAGTTCCCAGCATCCACTAGGACGTCAGAGAAAATAAGAATTTACTTACCGATAATTCTATTTCTCGTAGTCCGTAGTGGATGCTGGGCGCCCATCCCAAGTGCGGATTGTCTGCAATACTTGTACATAGTTATTGTTAACTAAATCGGGTTATTGTTGTTGTGAGCCATCTTCCAGAGGCTCCTCTGTTATCATGCTGTTAACTGGGTTCAGATCACAGGTTATACGGTGTGATTGGTGTGGCTGGTATGAGTCTTACCCGGGATTCATGAATCCTTCCTTATTGTGTACGCTCGTCCGGGCACAGTATCCTAACTGAGGCTTGGAGGAGGGTCATAGGGGGAGGAGCCAGTGCACACCAGGTAGTCCTAAAGCTTTACTTTTGTGCCCAGTCTCCTGCGAAGCCGCTATTCCCCATGGTCCTTACGGAGTTCCCAGCATCCACTACGGACTACGAGAAATAGAATTATCGGTAAGTAAATTCTTATTTTTCTACTTCTGTGCATAACCATGAGCAGGAACTATGCGAGTCCCTCCCAATTATCATAGGCACAACACCCCTTCAATACCCCACAGCTGGACACCATACACTACCCTCCAACCTTTGTCTGAGCCCTCCCAGCATGCAAAGAGGAATCTCTCTGTCTAAGAGGTTTTAAACTTACCATACTTGCTGACATTGTTTAAGGGGAATATTAACTATAATATATTATTACGCTATTTGGGTTAAATATGTCGCGATCGAGTCGCACGCTACAAGCTCACAAACTCCGCCGTATTTACACATCCCATGCGCACGAGACGCTGGAGCGTCCCCTACGCAACCTGAGGGGATGCGTACGCACGGGGGAGTCGGTGCGCGAGCAGCGGGCACGTGCATTGGGGTTAGTACAAGGCATCATAGGTTGCTATATTTTTCGACTTTGACAGTTAAGAACAAGTGCATAACTACAGGGATATTTAGTACAAGCATCCTGTGATATACATCCAGTATTTACTGTGCATTGTTATATCTGTATACATATGTAGCTTTACTTAGTATTGCTGGTCCAGTGCAGTTTTATTGTTGTTTGTAATAATTTCTGCATTGTACATGTGACTGTGTATGCCAATAGCAGCTGTGTGGTTCCTATTCCGTGTATCTTACACATATTGCTATCCCTATATTCTGTACCCTGAGGGGGCTAAGTGTGTCAGGGTCATATATATATATATATAGTGTTTCACAGGATATACTACCTTGGTATTTTTCTCTGTGTATTTCAGTCACCATATACCACTTAAATCTTCTGTTTGTGTTCTGCATCTGCAGTCACAATCCAGAGAGGGTTTTTGTCTGGTACTTTGTCTGGCTAATTGTACTGTTACGCCCTAAGGCTACGTTTCCACATAATGTCTGCTATACAGGGCGGGAGATCCGTGGTGGATCCTGCGTCATTCAGTGCCTACACCGCGGTTGCACCTGAGGAAAATATTCCTGCTGAGGGTCCAGGTACTGGGGGTCCAGTACCCCTTGGTCAGCCTGCAGCACCGGTGGCACACCAAGACCCACCTTGGGCTGCTTTTTCTAATCTGACTAGTAGTAATCCGCTAGTAACGAGATTTACGCCTCCCTGTGGGACCTCCTGTGCCATTGCAGCTACATATTGTCCCTGCAGTTAATCTGCCAAGGGCGGATACTCTGTCAACTCAGTTACAGCAATTAAATCAGTCTTTGGTTAAACAAAAACCTAACCCTCGCCCTTCTGGGACCAAAGGGTCATCTAAGCGGGCCATTACTTCCTCACAATCCACGCATGTTTCGGATACTTCATCCGATGAAGATGGCGTTTAAACTTTACACTGACCCCTCAGACACTGATGCAGATGCTTCTGATGGGGAATCTATTTCACAGGTGGATGTTCCTGACGTTTTGAAGGCTATACCTCTTGAATTCCTTGTTTGTGTTGTTACA
This sequence comes from Pseudophryne corroboree, assembly GCF_028390025.1. Taxonomy (NCBI): domain Eukaryota; kingdom Metazoa; phylum Chordata; class Amphibia; order Anura; family Myobatrachidae; genus Pseudophryne; species Pseudophryne corroboree. Next base: position 309,312,672 of record NC_086451.1, on the reverse strand, counting down.
CTGCACAAGGGGTTCTTGGTGGTCATTCCGAGTTGTTCGCTAGCTGCAATCGTTCGCTGTGCAGCGATGAGGCAAAAAAATTGCACTTCTGCGCATGTGTATGCTGCGCAATGCGCATGCGTGACGTACTTTCACAACGGCCGATGTAGTTTCAGGCCGCAGAGTGATTGACATGAAGAGGGCATTTCTGGGTGTCAATTGACCGTTTTCAGGGAGTGTTCGAAAAAACGCAGGTGTGCCAGGAAAAACGCAGGCGTGGCTGGCCAAATGCAGGGCATGTTCGTGATGTCAAAACAGGAACTGAACAGTCTGAAGTGATCGCAAGCGCTGAGTAGGTCTGAAGCTACTCTGAAACTGCACAAAATTATTTTGTAGCCGCTGTGCGATCCTTTCGTTCGCACTTTTGCTAAGCTAAAATACACTCCCAGTTGGAGGCGGCATAGCGTTTGCACGGCTGCTAAAAACAGCTAGCGAGCGATCACCTCGAAATGACCACCCTTGTCAGGTATTGTGCTGCTGATATTGTACTGGGTTGCCCTGCAGTGAGCTTTCGGATATGTCAGCTACAAAGGGCAATGGGGCTGGGGCTGATCCCACATAGTGTGGTGGTGACACTGCAGACACATTTGAGGAAAATATAGCAGCTGAGGGTTCAGGTTCTGGGGGCTCCTTACCTCCCAGTGGGATTGTAGCAACGGGGGTTCAAAATGACCCACCTTGTGCTACTTTCTCCACGCTATTGAATACGCTGGTAACTAGATTAACGCCCCCTATGGGACCTCCTGTGCCGGTATAACCGCTTATGGTCCCCGCGGTTAACCCGCCATGGGCAGATCAACTGTCTGCTCAGTTACAGCAATTGAACCAATCACTGACTACTCAGAAGTCTAACCCTCGCCCGCCTAAGACCAAAGGGTCCTCTATGCGTGCCATTACTTCCTCACAACCCACCAACGTCCCAGACACCTCGTCTGATGAGGATGGCGTTTATACTGACCCCACAGATTCTGATCCTGACGCTTCTGATGGGGAATCTGTTTCACAGGTGGATGTGCCTGACTTGTTGGAGGCTATCAGGCTCATTCTTCAAATTACTGATGACCTGGAGCCTGATGCTGCCGCTAAGAAACCGGACAGATTTAAACGTCAGAAAGTGGTTAAACAAGTTTTACCCCATTCTGATCATTTAGTTGACATACGTCAGGAGTCCTGTGAAAATCCAGGAAAGAAATTCACGCCTCACAAGAAGATGCTGGCTCGCTATCCCCTCGCTGCGGAGCTAAGTAAAAACTGGGAAACACTCAATTCCATTCCCGCCCTCTGCAGAAGCAGATTCTTGCCAAGTGGAATGGCCTGCCTCACCGGATCAGGTCTCACATGATCTCCTTGTCTCCGGAAGTCCGTCTGTCACTGAGCTGGTGGCTTCAGGACCAACAATTGAGCAGGGGTCATCCCTTTTGGATCTCCAACTGGGTCCTTCTAACAGTAGACCAAGGAGGAGTCTCTCCTCCCAATAAACATTCTGGAATTGCGGGCGGTTGGGGGTCATTCCGAGTTGATTGCTCGCTGCCGATTTTCGCAGCGCAGCGATCAGGATAAAAATCGGCAATTATGCGCATGCGTATGGGCCGCAATGCGCACGCGCGCCATACGGGTACAAAGCCCGTTGTGGTTGTGCACAGGGTCTAGCGAAGTTTTTCTTCGCACTGACGGTCGCAAGAAGATTGACAGAAATGGGGCGTTTCTGGGTGTCAACTGACCGTTTTCAGGGAGTGTTTGTAAAAACGTAGGCGTGTCTGAAAAAACGCAGGCGTGGCTGGGCGTTCGCTGGGCAGGTGTGTAACGTCAAATCTGGACACGAATAGGCTGAAGTGATCGCAATCGCTGAGTATGTTTAGAGCTACTCTGAAACTGCACAAACTGTTTTTGCAGAGCTCGGCTGCACAAGCGTTCTCACTCCTGCTAAGCTAAAATACACTCCCCAGTGGGCGGTGGCATAGCGGTTTCACGGCTACTAAAACTAGCTAGTGAGCGATCAACTCGGAATGACCCCCTTGGCCCAGCATTTAATATAGAACAGACCTGTTGAAGTACAGTCGGACAATGCCACCACGGTGGCATACATCAATCATCAAGGCGGCACTCGAAGCCGCATGGCAATGAGGGAAGTATCAAGGATTCTTCAGTGGGTGGAACGCCATCTGCCAGCCATATCGGCAGTATTCATTCCAGGGGTCCTAAACTATGAAGCAGACTTTTTCAGTCATCAGGACGTACACGCCGGAGAGTGGAGCCTCCATCCAGAAGTGTTTCAACTCCTTGTGGACAGGTGGGGCCTTCCAGATGTGGACCTGATGGCGTCTCGAGACAATCACAAGGTTCCGGTCTTCGGAGCAAGGACAAGGGATCCTCTAGCAGCATTCGTGGACGCACGAGCAATTCCATGGAACTTTCAGCTGCCAAACGTGTTCCCTCCGGTGTCACTCCTGCCCAGAGTAATAAGGAAGTTCAAGCAAGAAGGAGGATTCCTACTTCTGATCACTTCCACGTGGCCCAGACGGCTTTGGTTCTCAGACCTTCAGGGTCTCTCGATAGAGCGTCCCCTTCTACTTCCACAGCACCCAGATCTTCTTGTTCAGGACCCCTGTGTATATCAGGATTTACCCCGGTTGGCTTTGGCGGCGTGGCTCGTGAAGCTTCCGTCTTGAGGGCCAAAGGATTTTCTGAGGCCGTCATTCATACCATGTTAAAGGCCCTGAAACCGGCTTCTGCTCGGATTTACCATAGGGTCTGGAATTATTACTTTGCTTGGTGCGCATCTAACAATCACGACGCTTACAAGTTTAGTACAGCCAAACTTTTGGCCTTTCTACAACAGGTCCTGGACTTGGGCCTTCTTCTGGCCTCCATCAAGATTCATATTTCTGCCTTGTCGGTTTGGTTCCAGAGAAAAATTGTGACATTACCTGAAGTACATACGTTCAGTCAGGGTGTGTTGCGGATTCAACCTCCCTATGTCCCGCCTGTGGCCCCTTGGGACTTGTCGGTGGTTTTGGATTCGTTGCAAGAGTCTCTGTTTGAGCCTCTTGAATCTGCAGACCTTAAGTGGATTTCTCTTAAGGTGTTGTTTCTGCTGGCTATTGCCTCTGCTAGACGGATGTCGGATTTGGGTGCCTTATCTTGTAGGTCACCATATCTGATTTTTCACCGTGATCGGGCCGTTCTTAGAACATGTCTCGGGTATTTACCTAAGGTGGTGTCTTCTTTCCACCTTAATCAGGAGATTGTGGTTCCGGCCTTTGCCTCTCCTGAATTGTCTTCCAAAGAGCGGTCTTTGGATGTGGTACGGGCTCTCCGTATCCACGTGAAGAGAAATGCCTCCATCAGGAAGTCGGAGTCTCTCTTTGTTCTGTTTGGTTTTCCCAAACGTGGCTGGCCTGCTCACAAGCAGACCCTAGCCAGATGGATTAGAATGGTGATTGCACATGCTTATGTACAGGCTGGCCTTCAAGCTCCTGCTACCATAAAGGCCCATTCTACTCGGTCGGTTGGACCTTCTTGGGCGGCCCGCCGTGGTGCGACCCTTGAACAATTGTGCAAGGCGGCTACATAAGGTTCTATGCCTTTGATACTTCCGCCTCCCAGGATGCTTCCTTTGGACGCCGGGTTCTTGTGCCCGCTACAGTGCTTCCCCTCCCATAAGGAACTGCTTTAGGACATCCCCAATGTCATTCCCTGTGGAGCCCAGTGTACCCCGCAGCAGAAAACGAGATTTATGGTAAGAACTTACCGTTGTTAAATTTCTTTCTGCAAGGTACACTGGGCTCCACAGGGCACCCACCCTGATGCACTTAGCTTCTTCGGGTTGGTATGGCATTAGCCGCTGACACTTTCTCCTGTCGTGAGAGTGTGGTGTATGTGGCTACTAACAGTTGTCTCTTTTGCCTGCTACTGCATTGGACTGGTTAACAAATACTGAGCTCCTGTGCATGGAGGCGGGGTTATAGAGGAGGCGGCACTATGCATTCTGGGAACAGTCAAAGCTTTTAGCCTGTTGGTACCTCGGATCAAGATCCTACTCTACACCCCAATGTCATTCCCTGTGGAGCCCAGTGTACCTCGCAGAAAGAGATTTAACAGCGGTAAGTTCCATAAATCTCGTTTTTTCTGGCTATTGCCTCTGCTAGAAGGGTTTCAGACTTGGGTGCCTTATCCTGTAGGATTTTTCACCGTGACCATGTGGTTCTAAGAACTCGCCCTGGTTATCTACCTAAGGTGGTGTCATATTTCCACCTTACCCAAGAGATTGTGGTTCCGGCCTTTATCTCTCCTGATTTGTCCTCCAAAAAGCGGTCTTTGGATGTGGTACAGGCTCTCCGTATCTATGTGAAGAGAACCGCCTCCCTTAGGAGATCTAATTCTCTCTTTGTTCATTTTGGTTTTCACAAACGTGGCTGGCCTGCGAATAAGCAAACCATGGCCAGATGTATTAGAATGATGATTGCACAAGCTTATGTACAGGCTAGACTTCCAGCTCCTGCTACTATCAAGGCCCATTCTACTCGGTCTGTTGGACCTTCTTGGGCGGCCCGCCGTGGTGCGTCCCCAGAACAATAGTGCAAGGCGACTATGTGGTCCTCGGTGAACACGTTCATTAGGTTCTATGCCTTTGATACTTCCGCCTCCCAGGATGCTTCCTTTGGACGCCGGGTTCTTGTGCCCACTACAGTGCGTCCCCTCCCATGAGGAACTGCTTTAGGACATCCCCGATGTTATTCCCTCTGGAATACCAGTGTACTGCACTGCAGAAAAGGAGATTTATGGTAAAAATTTACCTTTGTTAAATCTCTTTCTGCGAGGTACACTGGATTCCACAGGGCACCCACCCTGACGCACTTAGCTTCTTTGGGTTTGTATGGCATTAGCCGCTGGTACCTTCTCCTGTCGTGAGAGTGTGGTTCGCTGTGGCTACTAACTGTTTTTGTCTCTTTTACCTGCTACTGCATTGGACTGGTTAACAAAACTGAGCTTCAGTGCCTGGAGGCGGGGATATAGAGGAGGCGGTGCAAGGCATCCTGGGAACAGTCAAAGCTTTAGCCTGTTGGTGCCTCGGATCAAGATCCAACTTTACACACCAATGTTATTCCCTGTGGAATCCAGTGTACCTCGCAGAAGGAGATTTAACAAAGGTAAGTTCTTACCATAAATCTCTTTATTGAACTATGCGCTGCTATCAAGTGCACTGCCTGAATTCGTTATCATGATCTGTGACTACATGTATATAAAAACAACACTTAAGTTTCTCTGACGTCCTAGTGGATGCTGGGAACTCCGTAAGGACCATGGGGAATAGCGGCTCCGCAGGAGACTGGGCACAAAAGTAAAGCTTTAGGACTACCTGGTGTGCACTGGCTCCTCCCCCTATGACCCTCCTCCAAGCCTCAGTTAGATTTTTGTGCCCGACCGAGCAGGGTGCAATCTAGGGGGCTCTCCTGAGCTTCTTAGGAAAAGTTTAGTTTTAGGTTTTTTATTTTCAGTGAGACCTGCTGGCAACAGGCTCACTGCATGGAGGGACTAAGGGGAGAAGAAGCGAACCTGCCTGCTTGCAGCCAGCTTGGGCTTCTTGGCTACTGGACACCATTAGCTCCAGAGGGACCGAACACAGGCCCAGCCTCGGAGTCCGGTCCCAGAGCCGCGCCGCCGGCCCCCTTACAGTGCCAGAAGCAAGAAGAGGTCCGGAAAATCGGCGGCAGAAGACATCAGTCTTCACCAAGGTAGCGCACAGCACTGCAGCTGTGCGCCATTGCTCCTCATACACACTTCACACTCCGGTCACTGAGGGTGCAGGGCGCTGGGGGGGGGGGCGCCTTGAGAAGCAATAAAAACACCTTGGCTGGCTAAAGTTACATCACATATAGCTCCAGGGCTATATGGATGTATATTAACCCCTGCCAGATTACAGATAAAAGCGGGAGAAAAGTCCGCAGAGAAGGGGGCGGAGCCTATCTCCTCAGCACACTGGCGCCATTTTCCCTCACAGCCCCGCTGGAAGGACGTCTCCCTGACTCTCCCCTGCAGTCCTGCACTACAGAAAAGGGTTAAAAAGAGAGGGGGGCACTAATTAGGCGCAGTACAACTATATACAGCAGCTATAAGTGGAAAAACACTCTATATAGTGTTATCCCTACATATATATAGCGCTCTGGTGTGTGCTGGCATACTCTCCCTCTGTCTCCCCAAAGGGCTAGTGGGGTCCTGTCCTCTATCAGAGCATTCCCTGTGTGTGTGCTGTGTGTCGGTACTGCTGTGTCGACATGTATGAAGAGGAAAATGATGTGGAGGCGGAGCAATTGCCTGTAGTGGAGATGTCACCCCCTAGGGGGTCGACACCTGAGTGGATGGGCTTATGGAAGGAATTACGTGAAAGTGTTAACTCTTTCATAAGAAGTTGATGACATGGGACAGCCGGCTACTCAGCTTGGGCCTGTCCAGGCGTCTCAAAGGCCATCAGGGGCTCTAAAACGCCCGCTACCTCAGATGGCAGATACAGACGTCGACACGGATACTGACTCCAGTGTCGACGACGAGGAGACGAATGTAACTTCCAGTAGGGCCACACGTTACATGATTGAGGCAATAAAAACTGTTTTACATATTACTGATAGTACAACAGGTACCGTTAAAAAGGGTATTATGTTTGGTGAGAAAAAACTACCTGTAGTTTTTTCCTGCATCTGAGGAATTAAATGAAGTATGTGATGAAGCGTGGGTTTCTCCTGATAATTCCTAAAAGGTTATTGGCAACGTACCCTTTCCGGCCAGAGGATAGGGCACGTTGGGAAACACCCCCTAAGGTGGATAAAGCACTCACACGCTTGTCCAAACAAGTGGCGCTACCGTCCCCGGATACGGCCACCCTTAAGGATCCTGCTGACAGAAAGCAGGAGACTATCCTAAAAGGTATATACACACATACTGGTGTTATACTGCGACCAGCGATCGCCTCAGCCTGGATGTGCAGTGCTGGGGTGGCTTGGTCGGACTCCCTGACTGAAAATATCGATACCCTTGATAGGGACAGTATATTACTGACTGTAGAACATTTAAAAGATGCATTTATATACATGCGTGATGCACAGAGGGATATTTGCCGACTGGCATCAAGAGTCAGTGCGCTGTCCATATCCGCCAGAAGAGGTTTATGGACGCGGCAGTGGTCGGGTGATGCCGATTCTAAAAGGCATATGGAAGTATTGCCTTATAAAGGGGAGGAGTTATTTGGGGTAGGTCTATCAGACCTAATGTCCACAGCAACTGCTGGGAAATCCACGTTTGTACCCCAGGTAGCCTCTCAGCATAGGAAGACGCCATATTATCAGGCGCAGTCCATTTCGGCCCCATAAGGGCAAGCGGACAAAAGGCTCCTCAATTCTGCCCCGTGGCAGAGGGAGAGGAAAAAGGCTGCAACAAACAGCCAGTTCCCAGGAACAGAAGTCCTCCCCCGCTTCCGCCAAGTCCTCAGCATGACGCTGGGGCACTACAAGCGGACTCAGCTACGGTGGGGGCCCGTCTCAAAAAATTTCAGCGCACAGTGGGCTCGCTCACAGGTGGACTCCTGGATCCTTCAAGTAGTATCTCAGGGGTACAAATTGGAATTCGAGACGTCTCCCCCTCGCCGTTTCCTAAAGTCTGCCTTACCGACGACTCCCTCCGACAGGGAGGCGGTATTAGAAGCTATTCACAAGCTGTATTCCCAGCAGGTGATAAACTAGGTACCCCTCCTGCAACAAGGAAAGGGGTATTATTCCACGCTATTTGTGGTACCGAAACCGGACGGCTCGGTGAGACCCATTTTAAATCTAAAGTCATTGAGCACTTACAATGGTGTCTCTGGACATCAAGGATGCTTACCTCCATGTCCCAATTTACCCTTCTCACCAAGGGTATCTCAGGTTTGTGGTACAGAACTGCCACTATCAGTTTCAAACGCTGCCGTTTGGATTGTCCACGGCACCCTGGGTCTTTACCAAAGTAATGGCCGAAATGATGATACTCCTTCGAAGAAAGGGAGTTTTAATTATCCCTTACTTGGACGATCTCCTGATAAGGGCAAGATCCAGGGAACAGTTGGTGGTCGGGGTGGCACTATCTCAAGTAGTGTTGCAGCAGCACGGTTGGATTCTCAATATTCCAAAATCGCAGCTGATCCCGACGACACGTCTTCTATTCCTGGGGATGATTCTGGACACAGTTCAGAAGAAGGTATTTCTCCCGGAGGAGAAAGCCAGGGAGTTATCCGAGCTAGTCAGAAACCTCCTAAAACCAGGCCAAGTGTCAGTGCATCAATGCACAAGGTGTCTGGGAAAAATGGTGGCTTCTTACGAAGCAATTCCATTCTGCAGATTCCACGCAAGAACTTTCCAGTGGGACCTGCTGGACAAATGGTCCGGATCGCATCTTCAGATGCATCGGCGGATAACCCTGTCACCAAAGACAAGGGTGTCTCTCCTGTGGTGGTTGCAGGGTGCTCATCTTCTAGAGGGCCGCAGATTCAGCATTCAGGACTGGGTCCTGGTGACCACGGATGCCAGCCTGCGAGGCTGGGGAGCAGTCACACAGGGAAGGAATTTCCAGGGCTTGTGGTCAAGCCTGGAGACTTCACTTCACATAAATATCCTGGAGCTAAGGGCCATTTACAATGCCCTAAGCCAAGCAAGACCTCTGCTTCAAGGTCAGCCGGTGCTGATCCAGTCGGACAACATCACGGCAGTCGCCCACGTAAACAGGCAGGGCGGCACAAGAAGCAGGAGGGCGATGGCTGAAGCTGCAAGGATTCTCCGATGGGCGGAAAATCATGTGATAACACTGTCAGTAGTGTTCATTCCGGGAGTGGACAACTGGGAAGCAGACTTCCTCAACAGGCACGACCTCCACCCGGGAGAGTGGGGACTTCACCCAGAAGTCTTCCACATGATTGTAGACCGTTGGGAAAAACCAAAGGTGGACATGATGGCGTCCCGCCTCAACAAAAAAACTAGACAGATATTGCGCCAGGTCAAGGGACCCTCAAGCAATAGCTGTGGACGCTCTGGTGACACCATGGGTGTACCAGTCGGTGTATGTGTTCCCTCCTCTGCCTCTCATACCCAAGGTACTGAGAATTATACGGCGGAGAGGAGTAAGAACTATTCTCGTAGCTCCGGATTGGCCAAGAAGGACTTGGTACCCGGAACTTCAAGAAATGCTCACAGAGGACCCGTGGCCTCTACCTCTGAGAAGGGACCTGCTCCAGCAGGGACCCTGTCTGTTCCAAGACTTACCGCGGCTGCGTTTGACGGCATGGCGGTTGAACGCCGGATCCTAAAGGAGAAAGGCATTCAAGACGAAGTCATCCCTACTTTGATAAAAGCCAGAAAGGATGTAACCGCAAAGCATTATCACCGCATCTGGCGGAAATATGTTGCGTGGTGCGAGGCCAAAAAGGCCCCAACGGAGGAATTTCAACTGGGTCGATTCCTGCATTTCCTGCAAGCAGGAGTGTCTATGGGCCTCAAATTGGGATCCATTAAGGTTCAGATTTCGGCCCTGTCGAGTTTCTTTCAAAAAGAACTGGCTTCAGTGCCTGAAGTCCAGACGTTTGTTAAGGGAGTGCTACATATACAGCCTCCTTCTGTGCCTCCAGTGGCACCTTGGGATATAAATGTTGTTTTGAATTTCCAAAAATCACATTGGTCTGAACCACTTAAAACGGTGGATTTAAAATATCTCACGTGGAAAGTGGTCATGCTGTTGGTCCTGGCTTCGGCCAGGCGGGTGTCAGAATTGGAGGCTTTATCCTGTAAAAGCCCTTATCTGATTTTTCATATGGACAGGGCAGAATTGAGGACTCGTCCTCAGTTTCTCCCTAAGGTGGTTTCAGCTTTTCACCTGAACCAGCCTATTGTGGTACCTGCGGCTACTAAAGACTTGGAGGACTCCAAGTTGCTAGACGTTGTCAGGGCCCTGAAAATATATGTTTCCAGGACGGCTGGAGTCAGAAAATTCTGACTCGCTATTTATCCTGTACGCACCCAACAAGCTGGGTGCTCCTGCTTCTAAGCAGACTACTGCTCGCTGGATTTGTAGTACAATTCAGTTTGCACATTCTGTGACAGGCCTGCCACAGCCAAAATCTGTAAAAGCCCATTCCACAAGGAAGGTGGGCTCATCTTGGGCGGCTGCCCGAGGGGTCTCGGCTCTGCAACTTTGCCGAGCTGCTACTTGGTCAGGGTCAAATACTTTTGTAAAATCTTACAAATTTGACACTCTGGCTGAGGAGGACCTGGAGTTCCCTCATTCGGTGCTGCAGAGTCATCCGCACTCTCCCGCCCGTTTGGGAGCTTTGGTATAATCCCCATGGTCCTTACGGAGTTCCCAGCATCCACTAGGACGTCAGAGAAAATAAGAATTTACTTACCGATAATTCTATTTCTCGTAGTCCGTAGTGGATGCTGGGCGCCCATCCCAAGTGCGGATTATCTGCAATACTTGTACATAGTTATTGTTAACTAATCGGGTTATTGTTGTTGTGAGCCATCTATCCAGAGGCTCCTTCTGTTATCATGCTGTTAGCTGGGTTCAGATCACAAGTTGTACGGTGTGATTGGTGTGGCTGGTATGAGTCTTACCCGGGATTCAAAATCCTTCCTTATTGTGTACGCTCGTCCGGGCACAGTATCTAACTGAGGCTTGGAGGAGGGTCATAGGGGGAGGAGCCAGTGCACACCAGGTAGTCCTAAAGCTTTACTTTTGTGCCCAGTCTCCTGCGGAGCCACTATTCCCCATGGTCCTTATGGAGTTCCCAGCATCCACTACGGACTACGAGAAATAGAATTATCGGTAAGTAAATTCTTATTTTTTGGCCTGGATCATTCAGCTTTGTGTTAACACTTTACCCTGGTAAAAAGACATCTGCAGTAATCTCAGCTGAGCAACTGTTGCTGCTGACCATTCTGTAAAAGGCTACTAGGCCATTTCCAAACAATTTGAAGTCCATTATTCTCCAGTGAAACAGACCATAAATGCAGAACATTAAATACGTTTGTCAATCTTCCTGTGACAGTTCAATGCCCAGAGATATTGCAAGAACATAGAAAAAAATCCTTCATGACTACTACCAGTAATCGACTGGAAATGAATGGCAGCCAATAGAAAGACTCTGCCCAGAAAAGGAAAAAATTGCACTGTTGCATAGGCTTGTTAAGTGTGATCAAAGGCAAGATTTCTGTAGCAATATAATAATAATAATTTCTCTTACGTCCTTGTGGATACTGCGGTCTTGTACTTTAGTACCATGGGGTATGGATCGGGTCCACTGGAGCCTGGCACTTTAAAAACTTTTAGTGTGTGCATGTGTGTGCTGGCTCCTCCCCTCTATGCCCCTCCCAGTGGCGGAACTAGCGAGCAGTGGGCCCATGTGCGACAAAATGGCTTGGGCCCCCCCCCATCCCATCCCATCCAAGTCCACCCCCTCACCCCTGGAGAGGATCTGGTGAGGGGGGCCTGCTCAGGGAAGTGGATACCTAGCAACAGTGCCGTAACTAGACATTTTAGCAGTGTGTGCAAGAAACGGCATTGGAGCCCCACCCCTGCATGCAAAACAGGGGCAGTGCGCGCCGTAGGCGCGCGCAAAAAAACATAGTGGCGTGGCTTCGTGGTTAAGCGGTGTGGCCACAAAATAATACCAATTCATAACACGGTGCACAGTAGTCTCCATTATTCAAATTACGCCGCACAGTAGCACCACTACACCAGGTAGAGACCCTTTTACACCTTACGGCGGACAGATTCCTCTTTTTACACATTACAGCAGACAGCGTCCTCTTTTTACACATTACAGCAGACAGCGTCCCCTTTTTACACATTACGGCAGACAGCATCCCCCTATTTTACACAACGGCAGACAGCGTGCCCTTGTTACACATAGCGGCAGACAGCGTACATTTTTTTCACATAACGGCAGACAGCCTGCCCTTGTTAAACATAGCGGCAGACAGCGTACACTTTTTACACATAACGGCAGACAGCCTGCCCTTGTTAAACATAGCGGCAGACAGCGTACACTTTTTTCACATAACAGCAGTCAGCCTGCCCTTGTTACACATAATGGCAGACATCGTACACTTTTTACACATTACAGCAGACAGCTTGCCCTTGTTACACATTACAGCAGACAGCTTGCCCTTGTTACACATTATGGCAGACAGCGTGCCCTTGTTACACATTACGGCAGACAGCATCCCCCTTGTTACACATTACGGCAGGCAGATTCCCCCTTGTTACACATTGCGGCAAGCAGATTCCCCCTTTTTACACATTGCGGCAAGCAGCTTCCCCCTTTTTACACATTGCGGCAGGCAGATTCCCCCTTTTTACACACTGCGGCAGGCAGTCCCCCTTTTTACACATAGCTGTAGGCAGATTCCCCCTTTTTACACATAGCGGCAGGCAGATTCCCCCTTTTTACACATTGCGGCAGGCAGTCCCCCTTTTTACACATAGCTGCAGGCAGATTCCCCCTTTTAACACATAGCTGCAGGCAGATTCCCCCCTTTTACACATAGCTGCAGGCAGATTCCCCCTTTTTACACATAGCGGCAGGCAGATTCCCCCTTTTTACACAAAGCGGCAGGCAGATTCCCCCTTTTTACACATAGCGGCAGGCAGATTCCCCCTTTTTACTAGAGATGAGCGCCTGAAATTTTTCGGGTTTTGTGTTTTGGTTTTGTGTTCGGTTCCGCGGCCGTGTTTTGGGTTCGACCGCGTTTTGGCAAAACCTCACCGAATTTTTTTTGTCGGATTCGGGTGTGTTTTGGATTCGGGTGTTTTTTTAAAAAAACACTAAAAAACAGCTTAAATCATAGAATTTGGGGGTCATTTTGATCCCAAAGTATTATTAACCTCAAAAACCATAATTTACACTCATTTTCAGTCTATTCTGAATACCTCACACCTCACAATATTATTTTTAGTCCTAAAATTTGCACCGAGGTCGCTGTGTGAGTAGGATAAGCGACCCTAGTGGCCGACACAAACACCGGGCCCATCTAGGAGTGGCACTGCAGTGTCACGCAGGATGTCCCTTCCAAAAAACCCTCCCCAAACAGCACATGACGCAAAGAAAAAAAGAGGCGCAATGAGGTAGCTGTGTGAGTAAGATTAGCGACCCTAGTGGCCGACACAAACACCGGGCCCATCTAGGAGTGGCACTGCAGTGTCACGCAGGATGTCCCTTCCAAAAAACCCTCCCCAAACAGCACATGACGCAAAGAAAAAAAGAGGCTTTTTACTGATATTTGGTGTTTTGGATTTGACATGCTCTGTACTATGACATTGGGCATCGGCCTTGGCAGACGACGTTGCTGGCATTTCATCGTCTCGGCCATGACTAGTGGCAGCAGCTTCAGCACGAGGTGGAAGTGGATCTTGATCTTTCCCTAATTTTGGAACCTCAACATTTTTGTTCTCCATATTTTAATAGGCACAACTAAAAGGCACCTCAGGTAAACAATGGAGATGGATGGATTGGATACTAGTATACAATTATGGACGGGCTGCCGAGTGCCGACACAGAGGTAGCCACAGCCGTGAACTACCGCACTGTACTGTGTCTGCTGCTAATATATAGACTGGTTGATAAAGAGATAGTATACTCGTAACTAGTATGTATGTATAAAGAAAGAAAAAAAAAACCACGGTTAGGTGGTATATACAATTATGGACGGGCTGCCGAGTGCCGACACAGAGGTAGCCACAGCCGTGAACTACCGCACTGTACTGTGTCTGCTGCTAATATATAGACTGGTTGATAAAGAGATAGTATACTCGTAACTAGTATGTATGTATAAAGAAAGAAAAAAAAACCACGGTTAGGTGGTATATACAATTATGGACGGGCTGCCGAGTGCCGACACAGAGGTAGCCACAGCCGTGAACTACCGCACTGTACTGTGTCTGCTGCTAATATATAGACTGGTTGATAAAGAGATAGTATACTCGTAACTAGTATGTATGTATAAAGAAAGAAAAAAAAACCACGGTTAGGTGGTATATACAATTATGGACGGGCTGCCGAGTGCCGACACAGAGGTAGCCACAGCCGTGAACTACCGCACTGTACTGTGTCTGCTGCTAATATATAGACTGGTTGATAAAGAGATAGTATACTCGTAACTAGTATGTATGTATAAAGAAAGAAAAAAAAACCACGGTTAGGTGGTATATACAATTATGGACGGGCTGCCGAGTGCCGACACAGAGGTAGCCACAGCCGTGAACTACCGCACTGTACTGTGTCTGCTGCTAATATAGACTGGTTGATAAAGAGATAGTATACTACTAATATTATATACTGGTGGTCAGGTCACTGGTCACTAGTCACACTGGCAGTGGCACTCCTGCAGCAAAAGTGTGCACTGTTTAATTTTAATATAATATTATGTACTCCTGGCTCCTGCTATAACCTATAACTGGCACTGCAGTAGTGCTCCCCAGTCTCCCCCACAATTATAAGCTGTGTGAGCTGAGCAGTCAGACAGATATATAATATATATATAGATGATGCAGCACACTGGCCTGAGCCTGAGCAGTGCACACAGATATGGTATGTGACTGACTGAGTCACTGTGTGTATCGCTTTTTTCAGGCAGAGAACGGATATATTAAATAAACTGCACTGTGTGTCTGGTGGTCACTCACTATATAATATATTATGTACTCCTGGCTCCTGCTATAACCTATAACTGGCACTGCAGTAGTGCTCCCCAGTCTCCCCCACAATTATAAGCTGTGTGAGCTGAGCAGTCAGACAGATATATATAATATTATATATAGATAATAGATGATGCAGCACACTGGCCTGAGCCTGAGCAGTGCACACAGATATGGTATGTGACTGAGTCACTGTGTGCTGTGTATCGCTTTTTTTCAGGCAGAGAACGGATTATAAATAAAAGTGGTGGTCACTGGTCACTATCAGCAAAACTCTGCACTGTACACTACTGAGTACTCCTAATGCTCCCCAAAATTAGTAAATCAAGTGTCTCTCTAATCTATTCTAATTCTAAACGGAGAGGACGCCAGCCACGTCCTCTCCCTATCAATCTCAATGCACGTGTGAAAATGGCGGCGACGCGGGCTCCTTATATAGAATCCGAGTCTCGCGATAGAATCCGAGCCTCGCGAGAATCCGACAGCGTCATGATGACGTTCGGGCGCGCTCGGGTTAACCGAGCAAGGCGGGAAGATCCGAGTCGCTCGGACCCGTGAAAAAAAACATGAAGTTCTGGCGGGTTCGGATTCAGAGAAACCGAACCCGCTCATCTCTACTTTTTACACATAGCGGCAGGCAGTCCCAAGAAAGAAAGAGAAGAAAGAAAGAAAGAAAGAAAGAAAGAAAGAAAGAAAGAAAGAAAGAAAGAAAGAAAGAAAGAAAGAAGAATTATACTTACCCTCTCCGCTGGCTCAGGTTCCTCGTGCAGCTTGACGATTCCCGGGCAGTAGAGAAGGAGGAGGAGGGAGGTGGAGGAGGGAGCCGCAGCAGCGCTGTGTAATTGGTGGAGGCGCTGCTGCTGCTGCCCCTCTGCTTCACTATAGGCTGTTCTCGGAAGACAGCCTATAGTGAAGCAGAGGGGCAGCAGCAGCAGCGCCTCCACCAGTAACAAAGCGCTGCTGCGGCTCCTTCCTTCACCTCCCTCCTCCTACTCCTCCCCCCCGTGCCGCTGCTCCTCTCATCTCCAAGCGACCCTCCTCCCTCTTCGTGTGTTACAGAGGCGGCAGCGTGTCTGGTGCTGCGGCTGCTGCCCGTAGTGCCCTGGCCTGATCTGTTCGTTACGACGGGCGGGCGGCGGGAGTCGCAGGACGCAGACCCGACTGGAGCGCTGGTGTGCGGCTGCGGCATGATACAATGAGTCATTGTGACTCATTGTAATGCCGGCGGCTGTGGGCCCTTGAGTGCGGCGGGGCCCCAGTGCAATGCACTGCCTGCCCTGCCAGTAGTTCCGCCCCTGGCCCCTCCTATCAGACTCTGTTTAGAAAAATGTGCCCGAGGAGCCGGGTGCACTTCTCTGGAGCTCCAGAGATTTTTCTTTTAAGTTTATTTTATGCAGCGGGGTACACTGGGATTCCACAGGGAATACATCGGGGTG
This sequence comes from Pseudophryne corroboree, assembly GCF_028390025.1. Classification (NCBI taxonomy): domain Eukaryota; kingdom Metazoa; phylum Chordata; class Amphibia; order Anura; family Myobatrachidae; genus Pseudophryne; species Pseudophryne corroboree. Next base: position 309,296,488 of record NC_086451.1, on the reverse strand, counting down.
TAGAGTTGAATCTTGGCACCAACAGACAAAAGCTTTGACTGTTCCCAGGATGCATTTTAGCGCCTCCTCTATAACCCTGCCTCTAGGCACTGGAGCTCAGTTTGTAAGTTGGTGCCTGCAGTGCAGGTCACTAACAGGTGGGGCTGCGCTAGGCAGCCCTGAAAAGAGCTTTTCAAGAAGACTTCAAGGGCCGCAGCACTATTTATGCCATCACCTCCCCAGCAGCGCTGCATACTCCCGCGTCCGGGTTCCCAGGTACTTGCAGTGGAATCGCATCAGTCATCAGGCACACCACTGCTGACACTCTCCAGGATTGCGTGGCTGCACATCAGGAAGGAGGTAAGAGGGTCCCCCTGGTGGGACCCGCTGGTTAATCGCGGTCCCAGGAGACGGACCGCGTCGCTGGCGTGGACACTGTACTGTATATGGACCCCACTATATCCACCAGGGCAAGGGAGCAGAGGTGTAGCTAGGTGCCACGGTGCCCGGATCGTTGGTATGTTTTGGCGGCCCCCTCTCATGTTACACTTGAAAAGAAAAAATACATAAAAAAATCCTAAATTGGTGACAGAGTCCATTCTACTGTATTATTCATAAATACAATACTTAGGGGGTGATTCAGACCTGATCGTTGGGATGCAAACTTTGATGTCTTGCGATCGGATAGTCGGCGCCTCTAGGAGGAGTGTAAATTCGCTGTGCAAGTGTGCGATCCTTTGTGTACGCCGAGCTGCAAAAATCCACCTTGTACAGTCTGTGCACAGCCCAGGACTTACTCCTACAGTGCGATGTGGAGAGGCTGATCGGGGTCGGAGCTGACATCAGACACCCTCCCTGAAAATGCCTGCGCTTTTCCAGACACTCCCAATAAACGGTCAGTGGCCACCCACAACGGCTTTTTCCTGTCAATCACCTTGCGAACGACCGTGTGATCAGATTTTTCGCACCATCCCATCACTGACCGGTGATGCCCTTTGTTGCTGTCCAACGCACGTGTGCATTGTGGTGCATACGCATGCGCAGTTACTACCTGATTGTCCGCTGTGCGAAAACGCACAGCAGTGATCAGATCTGAATCACCCCCTTAATCCTAAAGACGAGACATTAAAGTCTTGAAACATTGATAAGATCTGCCTGTGTCTGTGTCTTCAATCTGGAGTGCCGCCTTCATTGTATTGTATGTTGGGTCCTGACAGAGGACACCTAAGAGGGCACCGGGTAATGTAAAATTTAGCTACTGGTGTGCTGCCTTTGATGACTGTGTGTGTGCGTCACTGCTAGATTAAGGTCCACATGGGCCTGGAGCTGACATTTCTGGAGAACCTATTGTGCGCTGCCGCAAGGGATGCAACCACTGCCATGGGGTTATGACTAGGAGATGCGGTTAAGATGATGATACCGGAATCCCAACAACTGTCGGAATGCCGATGCCGAAATCCTGACAGGGTCAGGAGACCAACACCAAAATCCCGACAGCCAGCATCCCGAACGTAAGTATAAATAATATAATGGATGGGTTAGTGTTATGGTCAGGGGAGGGGGGGGGGGGGGGGGGTTAGGCGCCACCCGGTGGGAGTTAGAGTAAGGCTGTGGAGGTGGGGTTAGAGTTAGGCTGCAGGAAGGGGGGGCTCGGGTTAGGTTCCACCAGGGGGGGGGGGTAGGGTCAGGCACTAAGGGGGAGGTTAGGGTTAGGCAGCGGGAAGGGAGGGTTAATGGGTAGGGGAGAGGAGGGAAACTCTTACCTCCCCCCTATCAACTATTGGGATGCCGGTGTCAGTATTATAACCATCGGCATCCCGTGCGCCGGCAAATCATACTGAGCACGTGACTAGCTATGTGGGTGTGTGGCCTGTGCTATGAAGTGTGGCTAGAGAATACCTTGTAATACCTCAATCTCCCTCCCCTCTTCACTTATGTCAGTAGTGTAATAGATGACCATGGGTTGCAGTCACTTGGTGATGTAATGAATGTCGAATCTTCCTATATATACATATAAGTAAAAAATAATAGAGACCATATATATTAGATCAGGATGTGGTAGGAAAGATCAGTAGAGAGGGGATGGGCAGCGGACAGAGGTGGGTGGGGGTGGACAGAGCGGGAGACGGGACAGGCTGTGTACACAGTATATATTAGAGATGTGCACTTGAAATTTTTCGGGTTTTGTGTTTTGGTTTTGGGTACGGTTCCGCGGCCGTGTTTTGGGTTCGACCGCGTTTTGGCAAAACCTCACCGAATTTTTTTTGTCGGATTCGGGTGTGTTTTGGATTCGGGTGTTTTTTTTTAAAAACACTAAAAAACAGCTTAAATCATAGAATTTGGGGGTCATTTTGATCCCAAAGTATTATTAACCTCAAAAACCATAATTTACACTCATTTTCAGTCTATTCTGAATACCTCACACCTCACAATATTATTTTTAGTCCTAAAATTTGCACCTAGGTCGCTGGATGACTAAGCTAAGCGACCCTAGTGGCCGACACAAACACCGGGCCCATCTAGGAGTGGCACTGCAGTGTCACGCAGGATGTCCCTTCCAAAAAACCCTCCCCAAACAGCACATGACGCAAAGAAAAAAGAGGCGCAATGAGGTAGCTGTGTGAGTAAGATAAGCGACCCTAGTGGCCGTCACAAACACCGGGCCCATCTAGGAGTGGCACTGCAGTGTCACGCAGGATGTCCCTTCCAAAAAACCCTCCCCAAACAGCACATGACGCAAAGAAAAAAAGAGGCGCAATGAGGTAGCTGTGTGAGTAAGATAAGCGACCCTAGTGGCCGACACAAACACCGGGCCCATCTAGGAGTGGCACTGCAGTGTCACGCAGGATGTCCCTTCCAAAAAACCCTCCCCAAACAGCACATGACGCAAAGAAAAAAAGAGGCGCAATGAGGTAGCTGTGTGAGTAAGATAAGCGACCCTAGTGGCCGACACAAACACCGGGCCCATCTAGGAGTGGCACTGCAGTGTCACGCAGGATGTCCCTTCCAAAAAACCCTTTCCAAACAGCACATGACGCAAAGAAAAAAAGAGGCGCAATGAGGTAGCTGTGTGAGTAAGATAAGCGACCCTAGTGGCCGACACAAACACCGGGCCCATCTAGGAGTGGCACTGCAGTGTCACGCAGGATGTCCCTTCCAAAAAACCCTCCCCAAACAGCACATGACGCAAAGAAAAAAAGAGGCGCAATGAGGTAGCTGTGTGAGTAAGATAAGCGACCCTAGTGGCCGACACAAACACCGGGCCCATCTAGGAGTGGCACTGCAGTGTCACGCAGGATGTCCCTTCCAAAAAACCCTCCCCAAACAGCACATGACGCAAAGAAAAAAAGAGGCGCAATGAGGTAGCTGTGTGAGTAAGATAAGCGACCCTAGTGGCCGACACAAACACCGGGCCCATCTAGGAGTGGCACTGCAGTGTCACGCAGGATGTCCCTTCCAAAAAACCCTCCCCAAACAGCACATGACGCAAAGAAAAAAAGAGGCGCAATGAGGTAGCTGTGTGAGTAAGATAAGCGACCCTAGTGGCCGACACAAACACCGGGCCCATCTAGGAGTGGCACTGCAGTGTCACGCAGGATGTCCCTTCCAAAAAACCCTCCCCAAACAGCACATGACGCAAAGAAAAAAAGAGGCGCAATGAGGTAGCTGTGTGAGTAAGATAAGCGACCCTAGTGGCCAACACAAACACCGGGCCCATCTAGGAGTGGCACTGCAGTGTCACGCAGGATGGCCCTTCCAAAAAACCCTCCCCAAACAGCACATGACGCAAAGAAAAAAAGAGGCGCAATGAGGTAGCTGTGTGAGTAAGATAAGCGACCCTAGTGGCCGACACAAACACCGGGCCCATCTAGGAGTGGCACTGCAGTGTCACGCAGGATGTCCCTTCCAAAAAACCCTCCCCAAACAGCACATGACGCAAAGAAAAAAAGAGGCGCAATGAGGTAGCTGTGTGAGTAAGATAAGCGACCCTAGTGGCCGACACAAACACCGGGCCCATCTAGGAGTGGCACTGCAGTGTCACGCAGGATGGCCCTTCCAAAAAACATTCCACAAACAGCACATGACGCAAAGAAAAATTAAAGAAAAAAGAGGTGCAAGATGGAATTGTCCTTGGGCCCTCCCACCCACCCTTATGTTGTATAAACAGGACATGCACACTTTAACCAACCCATCATTTCAGTGACAGGGTCTGCCACACGACTGTGACTGAAATGACGGGTTGGTTTGGACCCCCACCAAAAAAGAAGCAATTAATCTCTCCTTGCACAAACTGGCTCTACAGAGGCAAGATGTCCACCTCATCATCATCCTCCGATATATCACCGTGTACATCCCCCTCCTCACAGATTATCAATTCGTCCCCACTGGAATCCACCATCTCAGCTCCCTGTGTACTTTGTGGAGGCAATTGCTGCTGGTCAATGTCTCCACGGAGGAATTGATTATAATTCATTTTAATGAACATCATCTTCTCCACATTTTCTGGATGTAACCTCGTACGCCGATTGCTGACAAGGTGAGCGGCGGCACTAAACACTCTTTCGGAGTACACACTTGTGGGAGGGCAACTTAGGTAGAATAAAGCCAGTTTGCGCAAGGGCCTCCAAATTGCCTCTTTTTCCTGCCAGTATAAGTACGGACTGTGTGACGTGCCTACTTGGATGCGGTCACTCATATAATCCTCCACCATTCTTTCAATGTTGAGAGAATCATATGCAGTGACAGTAGACGACATGTCCGTAATCGTTGTCAGGTCCTTCAGTCCGGACCAGATGTCAGCATCAGCAGTCGCTCCAGACTGCCCTGCATCACCGCCAGCGGGTGGGCTCGGAATTCTGAGCCTTTTCCTCGCACCCCCAGTTGTGGGAGAATGTGAAGGAGGAGATGTTGACAGGTCGCGTTCCGCTTGACTTGACAATTTTCTCACCAGCAGGTCTTTCAACCCCAGCAGACTTGTGTCTGCCGGAAAGAGAGATCCAAGGTAGGCTTTAAATCTAGGATCGAGCACGGTGGCCAAAATGTAGTGCTCTGATTTCAACAGATTGACCACCCGTGAATCCTTGTTAAGCGAATTAAGGGCTCCATCCACAAGTCCCACATGCCTAGCGGAATCGCTCCGTGTTAGCTCCTCCTTCAATGTCTCCAGCTTCTTCTGCAAAAGCCTGATGAGGGGAATGACCTGACTCAGGCTGGCAGTGTCTGAGCTGACTTCACGTGTGGCAAGTTCAAAGGGCATCAGAACCTTGCACAACGTTGAAATCATTCTCCACTGCGCTTGAGACAGGTGCATTCCACCTCCTATATCGTGCTCAATTGTATAGGCTTGAATGGCCTTTTGCTGCTCCTCCAACCTCTGAAGCATATAGAGGGTTGAATTCCACCTCGTTACCACTTCTTGCTTCAGATGATGGCAGGGCAGGTTCAGTAGTTTTTGGTGGTGCTCCAGTCTTCTGTACGTGGTTCCTGTACGCCGAAAGTGTCCCGCAATTCTTCTGGCCACCGACAGCATCTCTTGCACGCCCCTGTCGTTTTTTAAATAATTCTGCACCACCAAATTCAAGGTATGTGCAAAACATGGGACGTGCTGGAATTTGCCCATATTTAATGCACACACAATATTGCTGGCGTTGTCCGATGCCACAAATCCACAGGAGAGTCCAATTGGGGTAAGCCATTCCGCGATGATCTTCCTCAGTTGCCGTAAGAGGTTTTCAGCTGTGTGCGTATTCTGGAAACCGGTGATACAAAGCGTAGCCTGCCTAGGAAAGAGTTGGCGTTTGCGAGATGCTGCTACTGGTGCCGCCGCTGCTGTTCTTGCGGCGGGAGTCCATACATCTACCCAGTGGGCTGTCACAGTCATATAGTCCTGACCCTGCCCTGCTCCACTTGTCCACATGTCCGTGGTTAAGTGGACATTGGGTACAGCTGCATTTTTTAGGACACTGGTGACTCTTTTTCTGAGGTCTGTGTACATTTTCGGTATCGCCTGCCTAGAGAAATGGAACCTAGATGGTATTTGGTACCGGGGACACAGTACCTCCAACAAGTCTCTAGTTGGCTCTGCAGTAATGATGGATACCGGAACCACGTTTCTCACCACCCAGGATGCCAAGGCCTCAGTTTTCCGCTTTGCAGTAGGATGACTGCTGTGATATTTCATCTTAATCGCAAAGGACTGTTGGACAGTCAATTGCTTGGTGGAAGTAGTAAAAGTGGTCTTACGACTTCCCCTCTGGGATGACCATCGACTCCCAGCAGCAACAACAGCAGCGCCAGCAGCAGTAGGCGTTACACGCAAGGATGCATCGGAGGAATCCCAGGCAGAAGAGGAATCGTCAGAATTGCCAGTGACATGGCCTGCAGGACTATTGGCATTCCTGGGGAAGGAGGATATTGACACTGAGGGAGTTGGTGGGGTGGTTTGCGTGAGCTTGGTTACAAGAGGAAGGTATTTACTGGTCAGTGGACTGCTTCCGCTGTCACCCAAAGTTTTTGAACTTGTCACTGACTTATTATGAATGCGCTGCAGGTGACGTATAAGGGAGGATGTTCCGAGGTGGTTAACGTCCTTACCCCTACTTATTACAGCTTGACAAAGGCAACACACGGCTTGACACCTGTTGTCCGCATTTCTGTTGAAATACTTCCACACCGAAGAGCTGATTTTTTTGGTATTTTCACCAGGCATGTCAGTGGCCATATTCCTCCTACGGACAACAGGTGTCTCCCCGGGTGCCTGACTTAAACAAACCACCTCACCATCAGAATCCTCCTGGTCAATTTCCTCCCCAGCGCCAGCAACACCCATATCCTCCTCATCCTGGTGTACTTCAACACTGACATCTTCAATCTGACTATCAGGAACTGGACTGCGGGTGCTCCTTCCAGCACTTGCAGGGGGCGTGCAAATGGTGGAAGGCGCATGCTCTTCACGTCCAGTGTTGGGAAGGTCAGGCATCGCAACCGACACAATTGGAGTCGGACTCTCCTTGTGGATTTGGGATTTCGAAAAACGCACAGTTCTTTGCGGTGCTACTGCTTTTGCCAGCTTGAGTCTTTTCATTTTTCTAGCGAGAGGCTGAGTGCTTCCATCCTCATGTGAAGCTGAACCACTAGCCATGAACATAGGCCAGGGCCTCAGCCGTTCCTTGCCACTCCGTGTGGTAAATGGCATATTGGCAAGTTTACGCTTCTCGTCCGACAATTTTATTTTAGGTTTTGGAGTCCTTTTTTTACTGATATTTGGTGTTTTGGATTTGACATGCTCTGTACTATGACATTGGGCATCAGCCTTGGCAGACGACGTTGCTGGCATTTCATCGTCTCGGCCATGACTAGTGGCAGCAGCTTCAGCACGAGGTGGAAGTGGATCTTGATCTTTCCCTAATTTTGGAACCTCAACATTTTTGTTCTCCATATTTTAATAGGCACAACTAAAAGGCACCTCAGGTAAACAATGGAGATGGATGGATACTAGTATACTTATGGATGGACTGCCGAGTGCCGACACAGAGGTAGCTACAGCCGTGGACTACCGTACTGTGTCTGCTGCTAATATAGACTGGATGATAATGATATGAAATCAATATATATATGTATGTATATATAATATCACTAGTACTGCAGCCGGACAGGTAGATAATATATTTATTAGGTAATGATGACTGATGACGGACCTGCTGGACACTGTCAGCTCAGCAGCACCGCAGACTGCTACAGTAAGCTACTATACTATAGTAGTATGTACAAAGAAGAAAGAAAAAAAAAAACCACGGGTAGGTGGTATACAATTATGGATGGACTGCCGAGTGCCGACACAGAGGTAGCTACAGCCGTGGACTACCGTACTGTGTCTGCTGCTAATATAGACTGGATGATAATGATATGAAATCAATATATATATGTATGTATATATAATATCACTAGTACTGCAGCCGGACAGGTAGATAATATATTTATTAGGTAATGATGACTGATGACGGACCTGCTGGACACTGTCAGCTCAGCAGCACCGCAGACTGCTACAGTAAGCTACTATACTATAGTAGTATGTACAAAGAAGAAAGAAAAAAAAAAACCATGGGTAGGTGGTATACAATTATGGATGGACTGCCGAGTGCCGACACAGAGGTAGCTACAGCCGTGGACTACCGTACTGTGTCTGCTGCTAATATAGACTGGATGATAATGATATGAAATCAATATATATATGTATGTATATATAATATCACTAGTACTGCAGCCGGACAGGTAGATAATATATTTATTAGGTAATGATGACTGATGACGGACCTGCTGGACACTGTCAGCTCAGCAGCACCGCAGACTGCTACAGTAAGCTACTATACTATAGTAGTATGTACAAAGAAGAAAGAAATAAAAAAACCACGGGTAGGTGGTATACAATTATGGATGGACTGCCGAGTGCCGACACAGAGGTAGCTACAGCCGTGGACTACCGTACTGTGTCTGCTGCTAATATAGACTGGATGATAATGATATGAAATCAATATATATATGTATGTATATATAATATCACTAGTACTGCAGCCGGACAGGTAGATAATATATTTATTAGGTAATGATGACTGATGACGGACCTGCTGGACACTGTCAGCTCAGCAGCACCGCAGACTGCTACAGTAAGCTACTATACTATAGTAGTATGTACAAAGAAGAAAGAAAAAAAAAAACCATGGGTAGGTGGTATACAATTATGGATGGACTGCCGAGTGCCGACACAGAGGTAGCTACAGCCGTGGACTACCGTACTGTGTCTGCTGCTAATATAGACTGGATGATAATGATATGAAATCAATATATATATGTATGTATATATAATATCACTAGTACTGCAGCCGGACAGGTAGATAATATATTTATTAGGTAATGATGACTGATGACGGACCTGCTGGACACTGTCAGCTCAGCAGCACCGCAGACTGCTACAGTAAGCTACTATACTATAGTAGTATGTACAAAGAAGAAAGAAAAAAAAAAACCACGGGTAGGTGGTATACAATTATGGATGGACTGCCGAGTGCCGACACAGAGGTAGCTACAGCCGTGGACTACCGTACTGTGTCTGCTGCTAATATAGACTGGATGATAATGATATGAAATCAATATATATATGTATGTATATATAATATCACTAGTACTGCAGCCGGACAGGTAGATAATATATTTATTAGGTAATGATGACTGATGACGGACCTGCTGGACACTGTCAGCTCAGCAGCACCGCAGACTGCTACAGTAAGCTACTATACTATAGTAGTATGTACAAAGAAGAAAGAAAAAAAAAAAACCACGGGTAGGTGGTATACAATTATGGATGGACTGCCGAGTGCCGACACAGAGGTAGCTACAGCCGTGGACTACCGTACTGTGTCTGCTGCTAATATAGACTGGATGATAATGATATGAAATCAATATATATATGTATGTATATATAATATCACTAGTACTGCAGCCGGACAGGTAGATAATATATTTATTAGGTAATGATGACTGATGACGGACCTGCTGGACACTGTCAGCTCAGCAGCACCGCAGACTGCTACAGTAAGCTACTATACTATAGTAGTATGTACAAAGAAGAAAGAAAAAAAAAAAACCACGGGTAGGTGGTATACAATTATGGATGGACTGCCGAGTGCCGACACAGAGGTAGCTACAGCCGTGGACTACCGTACTGTGTCTGCTGCTAATATAGACTGGATGATAATGATATGAAATCAATATATATATGTATGTATATATAATATCACTAGTACTGCAGCCGGACAGGTAGATAATATATTTATTAGGTAATGATGACTGATGACGGACCTGCTGGACACTGTCAGCTCAGCAGCACCGCAGACTGCTACAGTAAGCTACTATACTATAGTAGTATGTACAAAGAAGAAAGAAAGAAAAAAACCCACGGGTAGGTGGTATACAATTATGGATGGACTGCCGAGTGCCGACACAGAGGTAGCTACAGCCGTGGACTACCGTACTGTGTCTGCTGCTAATATAGACTGGATGATAATGATATGAAATCAATATATATATGTATGTATATATAATATCACTAGTACTGCAGCCGGACAGGTAGATAATATATTTATTAGGTAATGATGACTGATGACGGACCTGCTGGACACTGTCAGCTCAGCAGCACCGCAGACTGCTACAGTAAGCTACTATACTATAGTAGTATGTACAAAGAAGAAAGAAAAAAAAAAACCACGGGTAGGTGGTATACAATTATGGATGGACTGCCGAGTGCCGACACAGAGGTAGCTACAGCCGTGGACTACCGTACGGTGTCTGCTGCTAATATAGACTGGATGATAATGATATGAAATCAATATATATATGTATGTATATATAATATCACTAGTACTGCAGCCGGACAGGTAGATAATATATTTATTAGGTAATGATGACTGATGACGGACCTGCTGGACACTGTCAGCTCAGCAGCACCGCAGACTGCTACAGTAAGCTACTATACTATAGTAGTATGTACAAAGAAGAAAGAAAAAAAAAAAACACGGGTAGGTGGTATACAATTATGGATGGACTGCCGAGTGCCGACACAGAGGTAGCTACAGCCGTGGACTAACGTACTGTGTCTGCTGCTAATATAGAGTCTAGACTGGATGATAAATTATTGATAATGAGATGAAATCAATATAATATCACTAGTACTGCAGCCGGACAGGTACTATATATATTTATTATGTAATGACTGATGACGGACCTGCTGGACACTGTCAGGTCAGCAGCACCGCAGACTGCTACAGTAAGCTACTATAGTAGTATGTATAAAGAAGAATGAAAAAAAAAAAAAAAACACGGGTAGGTGGTATACAATATTATATATATATATATATATATTATATACAATTATATATATATATATATATATATATATATATTAAACTGGTGGTGATTGATTATTAAACTGGTGGTCAGGTCACTCACGTTGCAACTTGCAACTAGTACTCCGAGTCCTAAGCAGACAATCACAAAATATATTATTATACTGGTGGTCAGTGTGGTCACAACAATGGCAGTGTGGCACTGACTCTGGCAGCAAAAGTGTGCACTGTACGTTATATGTACTCCTGAGTCCTGCTCTCAGACTCTAACTGCTCCCCACTGTCAGTGTCTCCCCCACAAGTCAGATAATACAATACACTTACAGTCACACTATCTAATCTATATCACTTCAGCAAGTAGTATAGTAGTATAGTAGTACTCCTCCTAATAATGCTCCCCAAAATTACTACTACTGTGTCTCTCTCGTCTCTACTGTGTCTCTCTCTTCTCTAAACGGAGAGGACGCCAGCCACGTCCTCTCCCTATGACTCTCAATGCACGTGTGAAAATGGCGGCGACGCGCGGCTCCTTATATAGAATCCGAGTCTCGCGATAGAATCCGAGCCTCGCGAGAATCCGACAGCGGGATGATGACGTTCGGGCGAGCTCGGGTTAACCGAGCAAAGCGGGAAGATCCGAGTCGCTCGGACCCGTGAAAAAAAACATGAAGTTCGGGCGGGTTCGGATTCAGAGGAACCGAACCCGCTCATCTCTAGTATATATACACTGCTCAAAAAAATAAAGGGAACACTTAAACAACACAATGTAACACCAAGTCAATCACACTTCTGTGAAATCAAACTGTCCACTTAGGAAGCAACACTGATTGACAATCAATTTCACATGCTGTTGTGCAAATGGAATAGACAACAGGTGGACATTATAGGCAATTAGCAAGACACCCCCAATAAAGGAGTTGTTCTGCAGGCGGTGACCACAGACCACTCCTAAGCTCCTATGCTTTCTGGCTGATGTTTTGGTCACTTTTGAAAGCTGGCGGTGCTTTCACACTAGTGGTAGCATGAGACAGAGTCTACAACCCACACAAGTGGCTCAGGTAGTGCAGTTCATCCAGGATGGCACATCAATGAGAGCTGTGGCAAGAAGGTTTGCTGTGTCTGTCAGCGTAGTGTCCAGAGCATGGAGGCGCAACCAGGAGACAGGCCAGTACATCAGGAGACGTGGAGGAGGCCGTAGGAGGGCAACAACTCAGCAGCAGGACCGCTACCTCCGTCTTTGTGCAAGGAGGAACAGGAGGAGCACTGCCAGAGCCCTGCAAAATGACCTCCAGCAAGCCACAAATGTGCATGTGTCTACTCAAACGATCAGAAACAGACTCCATGAGGGTGGTATGAGGGCCCGACGTCCACAGGTGGGGGATGTGCTTACAGCTCAACACCGTGCAGGATGTTTGGCATTTGCCAGAGAACACCAAGATTGGCAAATTCGCCACTGGTGCCCTGTGCTCTTCACAGATGAAAGCAGGTTCTCACTGAGCACATATGACAAACGTGACAGAGTCTGGAGACACCAAGGAGAACGTTCTGCTGCCTGCAACATCCTCCAGCATGACAGGTTTGGCAGTGGGTCAGTAATGGTGTGGGGTGGCATTTCTTTGGGGGGCTGCACAGCACCTCCATGTGCTCGCCAGAGGTAGCCTGACTGCCATTAGGTACCGAGATGAGATCCTCAGACCCCTTGTGAGACCATGGTTGGCCCTGGGTTCCTCCTAATGCAAGACAATGCTAGACCTCATGTGGCTGGAGTGTGTCAGCAGTTCCTGCAAGGCGAAGGCATTGATGCTATGGACTGGCCCGCCCGTTCTCCAGACCTGAGTCCAATTGAGCACATCTGGGATATCATGCCTTGCTCCATCCACCAACGCCATGTTGCACCACAGACTGTCCAGGAGTTGGCGGATGCTTTAGTCCAGGTCTGGGAGGAGATCCTTCAGGAGACCATCCGCCACCTCATCAGGAGCATGCCCAGGCATTGTAGGGAGGTCATACAGGCACGTGGAGGTCACACACACTACTGAGCCTCATTTTGACTTGTTTTAAGAACATTACATCAAAGTTGGATCAGCCTGTAGTGTATTTTTCCACTTTAATTTTGAGCGTGACTCCAAATCCAGACCTCCATGGGTTAATAAATCTGATTTCTCTGACGTCCTAGTGGATGCTGGGAACTCCGTAAGGACCATGGGAATAGCGGGCTCCGAAGGAGGCTGGGCACTCTAGAAAGATTTATGACTACCTGGTGTGCACTGGCTCCTCCCACCATGACCCTCCTCCAAGCCTCAGTTAGATTTTGTGCCCGGCCGAGGTTGGATGCACACTAGGGGCTCTCCTGAGCCCTTAGAAAGAAAGTATAGATTTAGGTTTTTTATTTTCAGTGAGACCTGCTGGCAACAGGCTCACTGCAGCGAGGGACTAAGGGGAGAAGAAGCGAACTCGCCTGCTTGCAGCCGGATTGGGCTTCTTAGGCTACTGGACACCATTAGCTCCAGAGGGATCGACCGCAGGCCCAGTCCTTGGTGTTCGGTCCCGGAGCCGCGCCGCCGTCCCCCTTACAGAGCCAGAAGCAAGAAGAGGTCCGGAAAATCGGCGGCAGAAGACATCAGTCTTCACCAAGGTAGCGCACAGCACTGCAGCTGTGCGCCATTGCTCCTCACACACACTTCACACTCCGGTCACTGAAGGTGCAGGGCGCTGGGGGGGGGGCGCCCTGAGAAGCAATTATAACACCTTGGCTGGCAAAAATACCACAATATATAGCCCCAGAGGCTATATATGTGGAAAATACCCCTGCCAGAATCCAGAAAAAAGCGGGAGAATAGGCCGCGGAAAAGGGGCGGAGCTATCTCCTGCAGCACACTGGCGCCATTTCTCCTTCACAGATCCGCTGGAAGGAAGCTCCCTGGCTCTCCCCTGCAGTCTACACTACAGAAAAGGGTAAAAAAGAGAGGGGGGCACTAAATTTAGGCGCTGTATAAATTTATATAGAAAAAGCAGCTATAGGGGACATAACTCAGTTAGTCCCTGCATTATATAGCGCTCTGGTGTGTGCTGGCATACTCTCACTCTGTCCCCCCAAAGGGCTTTTGTGGGTCCTGTCCTCTGTTGGAGCATTCCTTGTGTGTGTGCGGTGTGTCGGTACGGCTGTGTCGACATGTTTGATGAGGATAATGATGTGGAGACGGAGCAGATGCCTTTAGAAGGGATGTCACCCCCTACGGGGCAGACACCTGAGTGGTTGAGCTTATGGAAAGAAATGAGTGCACGTATAGACTCCTTACATAAGAAATTTGACGACATGCCAATTGTGGGACAGCCGACTTCTCAGCTCGTGCCTGTCCAGGCGTCGCACAGGTCATCAGGGGCTCTAAAACGCCCGCTACCTCAGACCGCAGACCCAGATGTCGACACTGATACTGACACCAGTGTCGACGACGATGAGTCTAATATGATGCCCACTAAGGCCATTCACTGCATGATTGAGGCAATGAAAGAGGTGTTACACATTTCTGATATAAATACAGGTACCACTAAAAAGGGTATTATGTTGGGGAGAAAAAACTACCCGTAGTTTTTCCCCCATCAGATGAATTAAATGAAGTGTGTAAAGAAGCGTGGGCTTTCCCTGATAAAAAATTGGTAATTCCTAAGAAGGTACTAATGGCGTTCCCTTTCCCGCCAGAGGATAGGTCACGTTGGGAAACACCTCCTAGGGTGGATAAAGCGCTCACACGTTTGTCTAAAAAGGTGGCACTACCGTCTCCGGATACGGCCGCCCTCAAGGAACCTGCTGATAGAAAGCAGGAGGCGATCCTGAAGTCTGTATATACACACTCAGGCATTATACTTAGGCCAGCTATTGCGTCAGCTTGGATGTGCAGTGCTGCCGCTGCGTGGTCAGATAAACTGTCAGAAAATATTGACACATTAGACAGAGACACGATCCTGTTAACCATAGACCATATAAAAGACTCAGTCTTATATATGAGAGATGCACAGAGGGAAATCTGCCGACTGGCATCTAAAGTTAGTGCATTGTCCATTTCTGCTAGGAGAGGCTTATGGACTCGCCAGTGGACAGGAGATGCAGATTCTAAAAGGCACATGGAAGTGTTGCCATATAAGGGTGAGGAATTATTTGGGGATGGTCTCTCGGACCTAGTTTCCACAGCAACGTCTGGGAAGTCAGCATTTTTACCCCATGTCCCCTCACAGCCTAAGAAGGCGCCGTTTTATCAGGTTCAGTCCTTTCGGACCCAGAAACAGAGGTAGGGGAAAAAGGCTGCAACAAACAGCAGGTTCCCAGGAGCAAAAGTCCTCCCCTGCTTCTTCTGCCAAGTCCGCCGCATGACGGTGGGGCTCCACAGGCGGAGCCTGGTATGGTGGGGGGCCGCCTCAAGAATTTCAGCGATCAGTGGGCTCGCTCACAGGTGGATCCCTGGATCCTTCAAATAGTTTCTCAGGGGTACAAACTGGAATTCGAGGCGTCTCCACCCCACCGGTTCCTAAAATCTGCCTTGCCGATTGCTCCCTCAGACAGGGAGGCGGTGCTAGCGGCAATTCACAAGCTGTATTCCCAGCAGGTGATAATCAAGGTACCCCTACTTCAACAAGGCCGGGGTTACTATTCCACACTATTTGTGGTACCGAAACCGGACGGTTCGGTGAGACCCATTTTAAATTTGAAATCCTTGAACACATACATAAAAAAATTCAAGTTCAAGATGGAATCGCTCAGGGCGGTTATTGCGAGCCTGGAAGAGGGGGATTACATGGTATCCCTGGACATCAAGGATGCTTACTTGCATGTCCCCATTTTCCATCCTCACCAGGAGTACCTCAGATTTGTGGTACAGGATTGCCATTACCAATTCCAGACGCTGCCGTTTGGACTGTCCACGGCACCGAGGGGATTTACCAAGGTGATGGCGGAAATGATGATACTCCTTCGAAAAAAGGGAGTTTTAATTATCCCGTACTTGGACGATCTCCTAATAAAAGCGAGGTCCAAGGAACAGTTGTTGGTGGGAGTAGCACTATCTCAGGAGGTGCTGCACCAGCACGGCTGGATTCTGAATATCCCGAAGTCACAGCTGGTTCCGACGACACGGCTACTGTTCCTGGGTATGATTCTGGATACAGTCCAGAAAAAAGTGTTTCTCCCGGAGGAGAAAGCCAGGGAGTTGTCATCTCTAGTCAGAGACCTCCTGAAACCAAAACAGGTATCAGTGCATCGCTGCACGCGGGTCCTGGGAAAGATGGTGGCTTCTTATGAAGCAATTCCCTTCGGCAGGTTCCATGCCAGAATCTTTCAGTGGGACCTCTTGGACCAGTGGTCCGGATCGCATCTTCAGATGCATCGCTTGATAACCCTGTCTCCAAGAACCAGGGTGTCTCTACTGTGGTGGCTGCAGAGTGCCCATCTTCTAGAGGGCCGCAGGTTCGGCATACAGGACTGGGTCCTGGTGACCACGGATGCCAGCCTTCGAGGCTGGGGGGCAGTCACACAGGGAAGAAACTTCCAAGGACTATGGTCGAGTCAGGAGACTTCCCTTCACATAAATATTCTGGAACTAAGGGCCATCTACAATGCCCTAAGTCAAGCAAAATCCCTGCTCCTACACCAGCCGGTGCTGATCCAGTCAGACAACATCACGGCAGTCGCCCATGTAAATCGACAGGGCGGCACAAGAAGCAGGATGGCGATGGCAGAAGCCACAAGAATCCTCCGATGGGCGGAGAATCGTGTACTAGCACTGTCAGCAGTGTTCATTCCGGGAGTGGACAACTGGGAAGCAGACTTCCTCAGCAGGCACGACCTCCACCCGGGAGAGTGGGGACTTCATCCAGAAGTCTTCCAGATGCTGGTAAACCGTTGGGAAAAACCACAGGTGGACATGATGGCGTCCCGCCTCAACAAAAAGTTAAAAAGATATTGCGCCAGGTCAAGGGACCCTCAGGCGGTAGCTGTGGACGCTCTAGTGACACCGTGGGTGTACCAGTCGGTTTATGTGTTCCCTCCTCTGCCTCTCATACCAAAGGTATTGAGAATAATAAGAAAGCGAGGAGTAAACACAATTCTCGTGGTTCCGGATTGGCCAAGACGAGCGTGGTACCCGGAACTTCAAGAGATGCTCTCAGAGGACCCGTGGCCTCTACCGCTCAGACAGGACCTGCTACAGCAGGGGCCCTGTCTGTTCCAAGACTTACCGCGGCTGCGTTTGACGGCATGGCGGTTGAACACCGGATCCTAAAGGAAAAGGGTATTCCGGAAGAAGTCATTCCTACGCTTATTAAGGCCAGGAAAGATGTTACGGCAAAGCATTATCACCGCATATGGCGGAAATATGTTGCATGGTGCGAGGCCAAAAAGGCCCCAACAGAGGAATTTCAACTAGGTCTATTTCTGCATTTCCTGCAAGCAGGAGTGAATATGGGCCTAAAACTAGGCTCCATTAAAGTACAGATCTCGGCTCTGTCGATTTTCTTTCAAAAAGAACTAGCTTCAGTACCTGAAGCTCAGACATTTGTGAAAGGAGTGCTGCATATTCAGCCCCCGTTTGTGCCTCCTGTGGCACCTTGGGATCTCAACGTGGTGTTGAGTTTCTTAAAATCACATTGGTTTGAGCCACTGAAAACCGTGGATCTGAAATATCTCACGTGGAAAGTGGTCATGTTATTGGCCTTGGCTTCAGCCAGGCGAGTGTCAGAATTGGCGGCTTTATCATGTAAAAGCCCTTATCTGATTTTCCATATGGATAGGGCAGAATTGAGGACTCGTCCCCAATTTCTCCCTAAGGTGGTGTCAGCGTTTCACCTGAACCAGCCTATTGTGGTGCCTGCGGCTACTAAGGATTTGGAGGACTCCAAGTTGCTAGACGTTGTCAGGGCCCTGAAAATATATGTTTCCAGGACGGCTGGAGTCAGAAAATCTGACTCGCTGTTTATCCTGTATGCACCCAACAAGCTGGGTGCTCCTGCTTCTAAGCAGTCTATTGCTCGCTGGATTTGTAGTACAATTCAGCTTGCACATTCTGTGGCAGGCCTGCCACAGCCAAAATCTGTAAATGCCCATTCCACAAGGAAGGTGGGCTCATCTTGGGCGGCTGCCCGAGGGGTCTCGGCTTTACAACTTTGCCGAGCAGCTACTTGGTCAGGGGCAAACACGTTTGCAAAATTCTACAAATTTTATACCCTGGCTGAGGAGGACCTGGAGTTCTCTCATTCGGTGCTGCAGAGTCATCCGCACTCTCCTGCCCGTTTGGGAGCTTTGGTATAATCCCCATGGTCCTTACGGAGTTCCCAGCATCCACTCGGACGTCAGAGAAAATAAGAATTTACTCACCGGTAATTCTATTTCTCGTAGTCCGTAGTGGATGCTGGGCGCCCATCCCAAGTGCGGATTGTCTGCAATACTTGTAAATAGTTATTGTTAACTAAAGGGTTATTGTTGAGCCATCTGTTGAGAGGCTCCGTTGTTTTCATACTGTCAAACTGGATATAGTATCACGAGTTGTACGGTGTGATTGGTGTGGCTGGTAAGAGTCTTACCCGGGATTCTAAATCCTTCCTTATTATAGTGAGAACATGAAAAAAAGAAAAAAGAAGACTCTTGTTGGGAAGCACTCAATATACAGATAACGTTGTACGACTAAATGTCACAATAACTAACTAAAATACAATATTTTATTAATTCTCATTAAAATTAATTATTGAGGAGTTCAAAGGGTGCCGATGTTTATTAAATGGTGACATTGCGAAAATATAAAGAGAAATATATAAATTGTAAGGTACAAATACCTAATTCAGGCCGAAGTGGGTATGTCTATAGTGTTGTTAGTAATCACACTCCAACTGAGGCAGAAGCGTCTGGAACAGAAGATACTGATTACATACCTGACAAACATTTGGGTTCCAGAGGACAAGCAAGCAACAGCCAATACGATCCATCCCCCTCTGCCTCTTCTTCTTCTTCTTCTTTTTTAGGGAACCCCCGGACAGGGAGGGCACGAGGAAGACAAAGAGGAGGAAGACGAGGAGGGGGCGGAAGAGGAAGAAGAGGTCAACAGCAATGGGATTTCTCACCCCCGCTGACCCGAAACACACAAAGGAGATGACAACTAACAGTTTACTGACTAAGGTTGCAAATGAACAACAGGATAATAAACTCAAAATCATTAATCTTTCTGAACACATACTCACAGATGCACAGAAATCTATATTGAGTAAAGGCCTGACATTCTCCCCCACAGGGCATTTTGAGAGGTTCAGATGGGAAAAGGACTTGAAACTATTTGGAAGGAAATTAATATTGACAAAACTCTATAGTGATAAAATATCTCCCATTACCACAAGGGGAGAAACCCCCGAAATAGAGGAATCCGCAACCTCAGACCTACAAGCAATGGAGGAAGAAGCACTGGCTGCACTATATGAATTAGAACAAGACCAATATGTGTCAAACCGTATGGACCACAGACCTCCTATCAGGCCTGCTATCAAGAAGAAGTCTACATATTTTCCACCTGAACAAATATGTCCAGAAGTTCAGGTATTCCAGAAACTAGTTGCAAAAGAATTTGATCTAATTCATACCAACAAGAAAAATTTCCGTCACTCAAACATGACATATCAAGAAAGAAAGGCCATGAGGGAGATACAAACATGGCAGGATGTCATAATAAAGCCCTCGGACAAGGGAGGCAACATTGTGATTTGGCCTAAAACAGACTATATCAAAGAAGCACTACGACAATTGGAATCTACTGACTGCTATAAAAGGATACTTTTGAACCCCCTGGGTAACTATATGTTGGTTTATTCTAAGATTATTACTCAGGCTCGAGAACAAGGGTCAATTACGAGACAAGAATATGAATACCTACAAACTCAGAATCCGAAAATCCCTACATACTACATGTTGCCAAAAGTGCACAAAAATATTCTAAACCCACCTGGGAGACCAATAGTATCAGGCATAGGTGGACTAACGGAAAAGGCGAGCATTTTCTTGGACCTTCACCTTAGACATCTTGTACTGGGTCTTCCTTCATATATACAAGACACAGCAGACATGCTAAGGAAACTTCATGACGTAAAATTGGAGGACAACCAATACCTAGTATCATTGGACGTAGAAGCACTATATACCTCGATTGGCCACACAGAAGGTATAACAGCAGTTGAATATTTCCTACATGACGAAGGCTGGGAGGAATTTCATACTTTTTTGATCAAATTGCTGCACTTTGTACTGCATTACAATTTCTTCGTATTCAATGACAGATTTTACCTCCAAACGCGAGGTACTGCTATGGGGGCGGCCTGTGCACCTACTTATGCGAACATCTTTTTAGGATGGTGGGAGAGAGAATTCGTCTTCAAAGATACCAATGATGATTTACATCTAACATCATCATGTGGACGAGATATATAGACGATATCTTTATGATATGGGAAGGTGACCTACAACTATTACATCAGTTCATAGAGCGTCTTAATGACAACAACCTTAATCTTCGCCTAACTCATAACATCAGCCAGACGGAGTTACCATTCTTGGATCTAATGATATATAAGGACTCAGAGGGAATGATCGCCACAAATCTGTACCGAAAAACTACTGCGACTAATACCCTACTACATCAGACAAGTTCACATTTTCATCCCACCATAGAAAATATAGCAAAAGGGGAATTCCTCCGTCTTCGCAGGAATTGCTCAGATGATCACAATTTAAAAAAAACAGAGTACAGAACTGGCCCAACGACTACGTGAAAGAGGATACAGTAATACCTCAATAAAAAAGCCTCACGGAATGCACAAATTGTCCCCAGGGATGACATTATCTTCAAGAAAAAAGAGACAGCACAAAACACAAATATTATTAGATTTGTGGGCAACTATTGCCACGAATGGAGGGAGATAAGTGAAGCTATACAAAAACATTGGCATGTATTACATGCTGACTCAGACCTATCAGAAAAACTTGGTCCACGTGTTTCTATGAGTTGGCGGAGGTCCAGAAATTTAAAAGACCAACTGATACAAAGTCATTTCCAAAGAATACCCACAAAGAAAACTATTACAACAGGAACATATCCCTGTGGGAAATGTAAAGCTTGTAGACACATTGAAACAGTGAAGGAAGTAAAAGATAAATACGGGACAGAATTCAAGATCAATGATTATATGAATTGTCTAACTGAAGGGGTCATCTACTGCATCAAATGTAGCTGTGACAAGAAATATGTGGGTATGACCACTCGCCCACTAAAACAACGTGTTTTAGAACACATTGGGACCATACGTAATGCCACATCTGATAAAAGAAAGATGAAACCACTCACTACGGTAGCACGCCATTTCTACCAACACCATGACAATAGATGGGAGGATCTGAGGGTCTTCGGACTTGAAAAAATCAAACTCGGAATACGTGGGGTTAGTTTGACAGATATCCTATTGAAGAAAGAATGTGAGTGGATCTTCAAATTGGGCACTATCCACCCTTCTGGGATGAATGAAAATATAAACTATGGAGTTTTCCTGAATTAAAACAGTAATTCTACTGTCCTCAATGAATTTTTTCTGCCCCCTTCCCCCTAATCTTAACCATGTTTTCATTTTCATTTATTACTTAACAACAAAAATTTTTTATTTGTACTGCACAATATTGATAATAACCAACAAATATGATATACCCCTATTCCCTAAGAATCAGATTTCGATACAATACCAGCACCAATAATAAATATTCTCATGACACTATAGGATATCTCAATAAAATAATAATCTTTATTATCTCATTAATTTAATTTATTATATAACACTGCCACTAATCAAACAATTTTTATCGGCCTATCTATTTATTTATACATTATTAATATTAAAAAATTTCTATACTAATCTATTTTTCAACTATATTTTTAATCATCCTATATATTTCATTGTCACCTCTATTCTATTACACCTAATGTTTTAAAAAAAAGTCTGTATCACCAAATACACATCCAGTCTATTATAATCCTTTTGTTTTTCTTTTTATATATATATATATTAGCACCATGGGCTTATAATCAACCCTTTCACAATCCTTTATGTATATATATATATATATATATATATATATATATACATATATTTATCAATGCATGTGCATATACACACCTTTGGCAGTACAAAACAATAATTTCCATCACATTGCCCTCATAATGATTTCTGCACATTAATATCATATTCCAAATATTGGTTACAACCCATATACCAATATATAGACCCTTCAATTTATTTCATTATATTTTTATATATTTCTCATTTTATTCATTCACCTTTATTATATTCTATATATTCACTTTCATCAATAATTTTTATTCTCATTTTTACCTTTATTAGTCACTGTCACGTATTCACTAATTAATTATTTTTAATAATTCTCAATAATAACTTTCCAGCAATATCCTAATTTAATATTATTTTCTCTTAATAATGTATATATTTTCCCCATTTTTTAAGTATAGGCACACTAAGTGTCACACATAGACTTACTTATATATATAATAATCTGCAATTTTTATTATATTATATTATACCATTTCATATTTATTCTTATACCCATATGTATATAGATCAAGGTATTTACATTCCATTTTAAGTGTTTTCATATTTTATATCATCTTTATATCCATATTTTTTGTAAATATATTTTTTGTGAATAATTCCCTGAATTAATCTCACCAGCTCTTTTTAAAATAACCATATGACTATCCACTATGAAATGCTGAATGGTATTTTCAACTGTCAATCATGACGTATTATCCAATGGGAATCAACAGGTCTGATCTCGAATATGACAGGATCGTATACCTATCAATCACTTATTAAGAACCAATCAGCTAACAGTACTATCAATATAAGAAAAAACAAGGGTTGAACCCACTGACGCCCTGTGACCAAGCTAATTGCGAAACGTACGTCAGGAAGGAGACTGCATCCTCACGGTCACGTGGTGCGCACACGTGACCGCAACGAGCCGTTCTCGGCAAAGTCCGTCGCCAAGGGAACCAGCCAAACAGGAAGCACAGTGCGGCCGGAGCTCGGCAGCAGATAGGACGCGGGCAGACGCGGCCGGCACCTTCCTCATACCAGGATCTCCCCCAGTATACAAGTAGGACTAGAAATTTATGAATGTACACCAGGTTTGGTTTATATATGTGTCTCTGTGCACCAGTGCATTTTTCATTGCACGGACCGGTATTCACAAATACAATACAAATACCTTACCCACATGGTGCATAGACTATACTATTGACAGTCAGTTATCACCAGCAAGGGAATTAATGCAACCCTTTTGAGGTCTATATCTCTATCAAAAAAGCGGATGTGGATACGTCTGCCACTTTTTTTTTTTTTTTTGACCTTATCCAGCACATAAACGCCTTCTCTCCCTCTCTCTTTTACACTATAGAAATCCATAATTATCTCAGTATTTCCTTATGACACATATCATATAGAAAACACTCTGTGTCAATTTATCATTATTTTTCTATTACTTGAGAATATTTTCTGAGAGCTGAAGATTTCATTGTTTGTTTTTCCCTGCTTCTTTGATAATTCAAAGTGTAATATCATACTTTCATTATTGTTTTGGAGACCAAATTTGGAGGTTTCCCTTTCCTGCACAGTTACAAATATCATCATTTTGATCTAATGTTTTATTTTCATATATATGATAAACTGTGCAGCTGAGAGGTTTTATTCCTACTGATACTGCGACTAACTAAGCCGTGAAAACCCAGATGGGTATTTAATCTTTTGTTATACCTTATCATTTATGATAAAAAATTTTTGATTTTTTCATCAAATCAGTTGTATCGATACCTGTGGCTCATATAACAACGCAAATTGGCTCCTGTCTGTGCCCAATTGTGGACACAGTGTGACAAGGGTGAGCATAAGGTCTGCGGTCATACCCCGCTGGAGATGCCCAATCTCATCTGATCTTGGAAGCCAAGCAGTGGAGGGCCGGGTTAAGTACTTGGATAGGAGACTACCAAGGAACACCCTGGTACTGCAAATATTTGCCACCCATCTGTCACCAATACAGAGCATTGTATTACACCTCGGTTATGACCTATGATTCAACTATCTGCTAGGATTAAAATTCCCATTTGGGATATATAGCAGCTTATAAATGATGGTCATATTTTCAATAAATGAGCAATTTATTATCACAGGTTGTCCTACAGTTGGAGTGTGATTACTAACAACACTATAGACATACCCACTTCGGCCTGAATTAGGTATTTGTACCTTACAATTTATATATTTCTCTTTATATTTTCGCAATGTCACCATTTAATAAACATCGGCACCCTTTGAACTCCTCAATAATTAATTTTAATGAGAATTAATAAAATATTGTATTTTAGTTAGTTATTGTGACATTTAGTCGTACAACGTTATCTGTATATTGAGTGCTTCCCAACAAGAGTCTTCTTTTTTCTTTTTTTCATGTTCTCACTATGAATAACTGACTCGGGGGAGCACCACTGATGGGTAGCTTTTTTGATACATAAAAATAAGGAATGTGTTACCTTAAGTATCTGCTCCCTAAAATAAGGATTTGTACCTTAAATTTATTTATCAGTTTATACAGATAACCATCATTATACATATACATCAATTATACCAGTGCGGTTTCCAATTTTTTTGTTTCTCAATCCTTCCTTATTATGTCAGCTCGTCCGGGCACAGTGTCCTAACTGAGGCTTGGAGGAGGGTCATGGTGGGAGGAGCCAGTGCACACCAGGTAGTCATAAATCTTTCTAGAGTGCCCAGCCTCCTTCGGAGCCCGCTATTCCCATGGTCCTTACGGAGTTCCCAGCATCCACTACGGACTACGAGAAATAGAATTACCGGTGAGTAAATTCTTATTTTCCATTGTTAATTTTTGTGTGATTTTGTTGTCAGCACATTCAACTATGTAAAGAACAAAGTATTTAATAAGAATATTTCATTCATTCAGATCTAGGATGTGTTATTTTAGTGTTCCCTTTATTTTTTTGAGCAGTGTATATATATATATATATATATATATATATATAGATATAGATATATTACATTACACACATATCACACATCAAACAATATAATTATTAAAGTCTTCGGTCGGTGGTAGTGCACTCATAGCAGTAGGAGCATACCTTTTTCAGAAGCACTTCAAGACTCCCCTTCTCTGAATAGCTCCAGCAGCAGCCAGCACTGCAGGTCATCCCAAATAAGCAGCAGCCATGTCACTGCCTTCACGGAGCTGAGAGTGAGCTTGGCGGCTGCACCTAATGCGTTGGTCTGGCGGCGCTTGTTTAATGTCACACTGTGTGACGTTGCCCAGCCCAGAGGAGGAGACGGGTTACCGTGAGGCGCAGGCCTATAATGCCAGCATGTGAGCACCCGCGCCGTTCTGGTCGGCCTCACATGCAAAACTCTGGAGCGTTGAGGGAGGAAGCAGCTCTGGCTGTTACTGATTTAACAGCTGTGAGCTGCAAACTGCGGGCGGCCAGGCGGCAGGTGCCAGCAGAGTCAGGCTGCGGCGCGCCTTGCAACATTTTTGGCGCCTGGAGCCACCCTCCCTACGCCCCTGTAAGGGAGCACAGGTCGGATTTACTAAAATCCATTTGATATAGGCTCCACAGTATCCGGTGGTGAGGACCAGCATAGGGGATAAGGTGCTGACCTGTAGCCCCTCCCCCAGCTCTGGGCACTATCTACTGCTGGTGTTCCCGCCCTGGAGCTGTATTTCACTCTCTCTCACTCCCTGACAGATATTTTGACGCCATCTTCACTACTAGCTGGACTGATCTCCAGGACTGCAAAGCTCTGCAGGGCTCTATCTCCTCTGTAAAGCCACCTGTCTCATCAGCGCTGTGCATTTACAGGCACTTAAATATTCTACATGTCATTTTAGACAGTGTTAGTTAAGAACAAGTGTACTGCTATCTGAATATTTGGTACAAGTATTCTGTGATATACATCCAGTATCCACTGTGCATTGTTATATTTATACTCATACATATTTATATGTAAATTACTAGTCCAGTGCAGTTTTATTGTTTATATTGTTTATATGTAATAACTTCTGCATTGTAAATGTGACTGAGTGTGCCTGTAGCTGTTCTGTGGGATTCCATTCCCACTATATTCTGTACCCTGAGGGGCTAGGTGCGTCAGGATCCCATATATATATATATATATATATATATATATAGTGTTACAGGGAATATCCAATTTGGTATTTTTACTGTGTGTTTCAATCACCTCATGCCGCTTAAATCCTCTGTTTTGTGTTCTGTGTTTACTGTCACATAACATAGGTGGTTTTTGCAGATGTTGTGTTTGTCTGGCTATATTGTACTGTTACGCCCTAAGGCTGCATTCCTTATAATGTCTACCACACAGGGTGGGAAATCCGCAGACGCTTCTGCATCCTGCAGTACTGGCACCACGGATTTACCTGAGCGGGACGTTTTAGCTGCTGGTTCAGACACTGAGTGCCATACACCCAGTCAACCTGCAGCACCTGTGGCCAATCGGGATCCACCTTGGGCATCGTTCTCAAGTATGCTGAGTACACTTGTGACACGTCTTACGCCCCCTGTGGGACCTCCAGTGCCATTACAGCCACATTGTTATGCACACCAGTGCCTGCAGGAATGTACTGGTGTCTGAACGGAGAGGGATGCAAAACAAATGAACTCACAGACAGACTGGGGAATATGACATTACGTACACAGAAGGTGATAGGGTAACAAAATAAACACAAAGTGAACAGAGAAGCCCAGAGGCTAAGAAACTGGGTGTCTCCCTAGTATTAGGAATGCTCAGATGGAAAGAAGCGAGATGTTGTGTTTTAATACGTAGAGAACCCGAAATGCTGTTGCTAAGGGCAACAGCAAAACCCTAAAGGGTTACCGACGGGTGTGGCAGTAAACTCCTTGGTCAGAGATGGAATAATAGACACAAGGAGAGTCTCCACAATCCTAGTCCTCACTTGCAGTGCACTGGTTCAGCTTACTGCAACTAAACTGACACCTGAACACCTTGCGCAGTGAGAAAGGATTTTTGCAGGCAAGTCTGAGAATACAGTCGCAAACTTGCTAAATTCACAGAGTAGCAAAAGAACCCCAGCAAGTTAAACGACTGACTCCAGTCTTACTGCTAGGTCTGGATTGGCAGAGTGTAGTACCAAATCCCAAGGCCTATTTGCAGTAAGCAACAAACAAATACAAAGTTACACAGTACTGGCTAACTTTCAGGAACTGACTAACCAACAAAGATTCAGCAGCATCTGCTTAACCTGAGAAGAGGGTTTATATAGCAGGTGCTGTCCACGCCCCACTCAGACCTCACAGACTGTGAGCACAAAAACCAGCACCGGATCCCCTGCCGTGCACAAAGCCTGTAACCACTGCACAGCAAAAGACCCGAACCGGAGTATCAGCTGCGCTCAGGTTACTCCGCTAGCACTTGTCTCCCGGTTGCCATGATGACGTGGCAGCACAGGGCAGGAGACCCTAACAGTACCCCCTCCTCTGACGAGGGGTCAAAGAACCCCTACCACCGGGTTTATCGGGGAACTGCGAGAAGAAATAGCGTATCAGTCTGGGGGCATGAAGATCACAACTGCACACCCACGACCGCTCCTCCGGGCCATACCCCTTCCAGTGCACCAAAAATGACAGCCGACCCCGAACCATCTTGGAGTCAAGAATCCTTTCAACAACAAACTCCCTCTGGCCACGTATCAGAAGAGGAGAAGGTCTTCCACTGGAAGAAGGATTACTAATCGCCCGTTTTAAAAGGGAACAATGAAATGTTTTATTGATACCCAAAGAACGGGGCAGATCTAACTGAAATGCCACCGGATTGATAACCCTAGTGATCTTATAAGGGCCGATGAACCGGGGGCCTAACTTATGAGATGGCTGTCTCAACTTCAAATTCTTGGTAGACAACCAGACGAAGTCTCCTAATTTGAAGCTGCAGGGTCTTTTCCGCTTATCAAAAACCCTTTTGGTCACTAATGACACAGACACAAGGGCTTTCTTCACTTTCCTCCAAATACCCCTAAGGACCGAAACCACAGAGGAACCACCAGGCGTGGAGTCCAGGGGGTCAAAAGAATTGGCCTTAGGATGATGCCCATACACACAAAGGAAGGGAGAGATCCCTGTAGCAGAGTGAGCCGCGTTGTTATAGGCAAACTCCGCCATGGACAGATGAGCAACCCAGTCAGTCTGACACTTGGAGACATAACACCTGAGGAACTGCTCCAAGGACTGGTTCACCCTTTCAGTCTGCCCATTAGACTGCGGATGGTAGCCTGACGACAAGCTGACAGAAATCTGGAGATCGGAACAAAATGCCCTCCAGAATTTGGCCACAAACTGGGATCTGCGGTCAGAGACCACATCAAGTGGCAACCCGTGGAGGCGCACAACATGCAGCATAAATAATTCAGACAGGCGTCTGGCCGATGGCAGCCCAACCAGTGGAACGAAGTGCGCCATCTTCGAAAATCTGTCAACGACAACCCAGATGGCTGTCATCCCCGAGGATTTGGGCAAGTCCACCACAAAATCCATTGAAATGTGGGTCCATGGCTTAGATGGAATAGAGAGTGGATGTAATGGGCCAACAGGAGCCCCTCTAGGAGTCTTATTTCGGGCACAGATGTCACATGCTTGAACCCACTGATCCACATCCTTAGCCACCGAGGGCCACCACACCGCCCTAGATAGCAACTCCCGAGTTCTGGCAATACCCGGGTGACCTGCCGACTTCTTGGCATGGAATTCCAGGAACACTTGCTGTCTTAACCTAGGAGGCACAAACAAAAGACCTACCGGAAGGTCTGGAGGAGCCTGCTCCTGTGCTCTAAGGACTAATGACAAGAGGTCCTGGGTAATGCCCACTTTAATACATGATGGGGACACAATGGGCAATGGCTCCTCGGTGGTCTCCTGGATTGGAGCAAAACTCCGCGAGAGCGCATCAGCCTTGATGTTTTTAGACCCAGGGCGATATGTTATCAAAAAATTAAAGCGAGCAAAAAACAAAGCCCATCGTGCCTGCCTGGCATTGAGACGCTTCGCTGACTCTAAATATGCCAAATTCTTATGGTCGGTGAGAATTGAGACCACAAACTTAGCCCCCTCAAGCCAGTGTCTCCACTCCTCGAGTGCATCCTTAATAGCCAACAATTCCCGGTTACCCACGTCATAATTCATCTCGGCAGGCGAAAATTTACGGGAAAAGTAAGCACAGGGATGAAGGCGATTATCAGACACTCCCATCTGAGAGAGCACTGCCCCAATACCCATCTCAGAGGCATCCACCTCCACCACAAAAGGACGCTCTGGATCTGGGTGTCGCAGCACCTTGGCCGAGACAAATGCCCTTTTGAGACGGGCAAAAGCCGCTTTGGCCTCACAAGACCAGTGAGCAACAACCGCCCCTTTCTTAGTGAGTGCCACCAAGGGCGCCACTATAGACGAAAATCCAGCGATAAATCGTCTATAAAAATTCTCAAAGCACCAGGAAACGCTGAAGCGCCTTCAAACTAGTGGGCTGCACCCAATCCAGGACTGCCTGTACCTTGGAACCCTCCATTTGGAAACCTTCTGGGGAGATAATATATCCTAGAAATGCGATTTGCTGAACTTCAAATTCGCACTTCTCCAGCTTCGCCCCAAGCCGGTGGTCTCTGAGTTTCTGGAGGACTAAGCGTACATGCTTCCGATGTTCCTCCAGGGAATGGGAGAAGATTAGGATGTCATCTAAGTATACAACTAAGAATCTATCCAAATATTCCCTGAGCACATCGTTCATGAAATCCTGGAAGACTGCCGAGGCATTACAGAGCCCAAAAGGCATCACCAAATATTCATAATGCCCTGAGTGGGTATTAAAGGCAGTCTTCCATTCATCCCCCTCTCTTATTCGGATTAGATTGTACGCACCGCGTAGGTCAATCTTAGAAAAAATGGTGGCAGTACGAAGCTGGTCAAACAAGACCGAAATGAGAGGCAGTGGGTATGAGTTTTTAATCGTGTGACGGTTCAATTCCCTGAAGTCGATGCAGGGTCGCAACGAACCGTCCTTTTTACCCACGAAGAAGAACCCCGACCCAACTGGAGACTGTGAAGGTCTGATAAATCCCTTAGCCAAGTTCTCCTGAATGTACTCTGCCATAGCCTGAGTCTCAGGACGTGACAGGGAGTACAACCTGCTCTTGGGAAGCTTAGCATTCGGCAACAAATCAATGGCACAGTCATAGGGGCGATGGGGAGGTAGTACCTCTGCAACTATTTTGGAGAACACGTCCGCAAAATCTGCATAACATCCTGGCAATCCTGGCAAACTTAGCTGCGAAAGCCTGACTGGAAGGCTCAAGCAACTCCTGAAACAATCAGTACCCCAACTAAGAATCTCCCCAGAGACCCAGTCAAATTGAGGATTGTGGGCCCTTAACCAGGGTAACCCCAACACCAATGGGGCAAAAGTACAGACAGTCACATAAAAGGACAATTTTTCAGAGTGTGTGGCTCCAATAAACAAAGAAATCTGGCTAGTGCAAGAGGTAATTTTACCCTGGGATAATGGTTCCCCGTTTAACCCACAGATCTCAATTTCCGATGCCAAGGGTACTAAGGGAACAGAGTGTTTCAGGGCGAATTGGCGGTCCATAAAAACCCCGTCGGCCCCACTGTCCACAAAGGCCTCAGTCTTGACAGTTTGACCGAGGATCTTCAAGGTCACCGGAATGATAAAAGTCTTCCTGGGAAATTCTGACTTCTGGCCTGACAGGATATTTCCCATCACCCTCAGGCCCTGAAGTTTTCCGGCTTTTCTGGGCATGATACTACCACATGACCTTTATTCCCACAGTACAAACACAACCCCTGCTGTCTCCTCCGCGTCTTCTCACGCGAGGAGAGGCGGGTAGCCCCAATCTGCATAGGCTCCTCGGAAAATTCCTCAGAGTCTGAGGTTCCCTTGGGAAAGAAGGAAACCTCGGTCTCCCTTTCAAGCCTACGCTCTCTCAGCCGTCTATCCACCCGGATGGATAACTGCATGAGCTGATCCAAGCTATCAGGCAAGGGATATTGTACCAGTTGGTCTTTTATCTGGTTAGAAAGACCTCTTCGGTACTGGTGTCTCAGGGCTGGGTCATTCCACTGGGTATCATGGGCCAACCTCCGAAACTCCGTACAGTAAACCTCAACTGGCCTTCGCCCTTGCTTAAGGATCGAAATCTGAGCCTCAGCTGAGGCCGTCTTGTCAGGGTCATCATACAACATGCCCAGTGCCGTAAAAAAAGCATCAACACTTTTAAGCGACGGACAGTCAGGCTGCAACCCATATGCCCAGACCTGTGGGTCTCCTTGTAGCAAGGAAATCACTATGCCCACCCGCTGAATCTCCGACCCAGAAGACTGAGGCCTAAGCTGGAAATACAGCTTGCAGCTCTCCTTGAAACAAAAGAACTGCGAGCGATCTCCAGAAAAACGATCCGGGAGATTTACTTTCGGCTCCTTAACCCCTGAAGGTGCTGCTTCTGCGGGAGCTCCGCCAGCGGCCTGGGAGGTGTGCATTTTAATGGACAAATCATTAAATTGTCGAGTCAAGACCTGCACCTGATCGACCACCTGTTGCAAAGTATTTTGAGGGGTATGCTCCATATTCCCACAAAATTTCAACAGGAGTATTGGGCTGCTGAATATGTTATGCACACCAGTGCCTGCAGGAATGTACTGGTGTCTGAACGGAGAGGGATGCAAAACAAATGAACTCACAGACAGACTGGGGAATATGACATTACGTACACAGAAGGTGATAGGGTAACAAAATAAACACAAAGTGAACAGAGAAGCCCAGAGGCTAAGAAACTGGGTGTCTCCCTAGTATTAGGAATGCTCAGATGGAAAGAAGCGAGATGTTGTGTTTTAATACGTAGAGAACCCGAAATGCTGTTGCTAAGGGCAACAGCAAAACCCTAAAGGGTTACCAACGGGTGTGGCAGTAAACTCCTTGGTCAGAGATGGAATAATAGACACAAGGAGAGTCTCCACAATCCTAGTCCTCACTTGCAGTGCACTGGTTCAGCTTACTGCCACTAAACTGACACCTGAACACCTTGCACAGTGAGAAAGGATTTTTGCAGGCAAGTCTGAGAATACAGCCGCAAACTTGCTAAGTTCACAGAGTAGCAAAAGAACCCCAGCAAGTTAAACGACTGACTCCAGTCTTACTGCTAGGTCTGGATTGGCAGAGTGTAGTACCAAATCCCAAGGCCTATTTGCAGTAAGCAACAAACAAATACAAAGTTACACAGTACTGGCTAACTTTCAGGAACTGACTAACCAACAAAGATTCAGCAGCATCTGCTTAACCTGAGAAGAGGGTTTATATAGCAGGTGCTGTCCACGCCCCACTCAGACCTCACAGACTGTGAGCACAAAAACCAGCACCGGATCCCCTGCCGTGCACAAAGCCTGTAACCACTGCACAGCAAAAGACCCGAACCGGAGTATCAGCTGCGCTCAGGTTACTCCGCTAGCACTTGTCTCCCGGTTGCCATGACGACATGGCAGCACAGGGCAGGAGACCCTAACACACATATTGTCCCT
The DNA here is from genome assembly GCF_028390025.1 of Pseudophryne corroboree. Classification (NCBI taxonomy): domain Eukaryota; kingdom Metazoa; phylum Chordata; class Amphibia; order Anura; family Myobatrachidae; genus Pseudophryne; species Pseudophryne corroboree. The sequence continues at coordinate 309,263,904 of NC_086451.1, read as the reverse complement.
GTAGTTAATCTGCCCTGGGCGGATACTTTGTCTACTCAATTACAACAATAAAATCAATCCTTGGTTAGACAAAAGTCTACCTCACGCCCCTCTGGGGCCAAGGGGTCATCTAAACGGGCCATTTCTTCCTCACAATCCATTAATATTTTGGATAATTCTTCCGATGAGGATCGGGAATATACTGATCTGTCATACAGTTGCTTCTGATGAGGAATCTATAACCCAGGTTGATGTTCCTGACCTAGTGGAGGCTATTAAGCTAATTCTTCAAATAGATGATGACATTGAGCCTACTCCTACGTTTAAGAAACCTGATAAGTTCAAACAGCAGAAGATTGCTAAGGTAGTCTTACACATTCTGACCACTTAATTGACATACGTCAGGAATCCTGGTCGTCGCCAAGAAAGAAATTTTCCCTGTCTAAAAAGATGCTAGCTCATTATCCTATCCCTGCGGAGTTGAGTAACAAGTAACTCTCATGTCGCCCATCTTGTGGTGTCATCTACTCTGCCTGTCACCACTGTCACCTCACTGAAGGAACCGACGGATAAGCGTGGGGAGGGATGCCTGAAGTCTATTTACTCTCTTACTGGTGCGGTACATAGACCCACTATGGCAGCTTCCTGGGCAGCAAAAGGAATTGAAGCATGGGTTCAGGCAATTGAGGATGAGCTGCCTCAGGATTTTCCTGACACTGCCAGACAATATCTGTCTTATATTACCACAGCCTCCCACTATATTCAGGAGGCGGCCTCTGATGCAGGTGTAATGGCGGCCAAGGCATCTACTAAGTCTATCCTGGCTCGTCGAATAATGTGGTTGAGGTTCTGGATGGTGGACCTGGACTCCAAAAAGACCTTGAAGGTGCTCCCCTTTAAGGGAGATATCCTATTTGGGGAGGATCTGAACAAGATTGCAACTGACTTGGCTACTGCCAAGACTGCGTGTTTCCCAAATACTAATGCTTATGCTCCGAAGGCTAAGAGTACGACCTTTTGTTCCTTTCGACCTCCAGGGAAAGCAAAGGGGCTGGCGTATCCGCGACAGGCTTGTGCTTCCAAAACAACTAAGCCTAAATCTAAACAAACCTGGGCCGCCCGTCAGCCTGCTTCCATACAAGACAAGCCTGCCGCATGACGGAGCGGGCCTCCCCCTGGGGATCCCAGGGTGGGAGGCTGACTTCTGCAGTTCACCCAGGCCTGGTTAAAGACCACTTTGGATGCCTGGGTGTGGGATGTTGTCTCTCATGGGTACGCAATCTCTTTCAAGAGATGTCTCCCTCATCAGTTTTGCACAACGGTTATCACAACGGATCCGTTAAAAGCGCAAGCTCTACACTTTGTTGTACAATCCCTTCTGGATACAGGAGTGGTAGTGCTGGTACCTCTGTCTCAAATGGGTCCTTCCGGCCTATACTCAACCTCAAATCATTGAACAGGTTTGTGAGAGTATCCAAACTCTGTATGGAAACTCTGCGCCCTATAGTGCTGGCCATGGAGCCCGAAGACTATATGGTATCCCTGGACATACAGGATGCTTCCCTACCTATTGCCATGTCGCATCAGCAATATCTGCGGTTTGCTATTGGCAACCTACATTAACAATTTCAGGCACTGCCTTTTGGATTGGCCACGGCCCCTCGGATCTTCACCAAGGTCATGACCGTGATGACGGCCATTCTCCACCATCAGGGAATCAGGAACGTGCCATATCTTGACGACTTGCTGATCCTGGCGAACTCCCAAGAGGTTCTCCTCAGTCATCTGGAACTGACGGTCCAATTCCTACAAGCCCACAGGTGGCTCATCAACTGTTAAAAGTCCTCACTGGTCCCTGATTGGAGCATGGTGCACCTGGGGGCACTACTGGACACACACAACCAACAAATGTTTTTGTCTCCAGAGAAAGCCCTGAAACTTCAGGACAGGATCAGATATTTCCTCTCTCGCCCAAGAGTGTCTATACACTCGGTGATGCAAGTACTAGGCATCATGGTGTCGGCTTTCGACATGGTAGAGTACGCTCAATTTAATTCCCGCCCTCTGCAGAGGTTAATCCTTTCCAAGTGGGATGGCCTGCCTCATTGGATCAAGTCTCAAATGATCTCCTTAACTCCGGAGGTTCATCTGTCACTGAGCTGGTGGCTACAGGACCAACAGTTGAGCAAGGGCTGACCCTTCTGGATCTCCATCTGGGTCCTCCTGACAACAGATGCCAGTCTGCGGGGTTGGGGCATGAGGTTGGAGCAACACTCTCTCCAGGGTCGGTGGACCAGGGAGTAGTCTCTCCTCCCGATAAACATTCTGGAATTGCGGGCGGTGTTCAATGCATTGACACTGGCCCTGCCCCTAGTACAGAACAGGCCTGTTCAAGTACAATCAGACAACACCACCATGGTGGCATACATAAATCATCAAGGCAGCACTCGAAGCCGCATGGCAATGCTGGAAGTATCAAAAAACCTCAGTTGGGCGGAACCCCATCTGCCAGCAATATCGACAGTGTTCATCCCCGGAGTCCTCAACTGGGAATCGGATTTCCTCAGTCGTCAGGACGTTCATGCTGGAGAGTGGAGTCTTCATCCGGAAGTCTTTCAACTCCTAGTGGGCAAGTGGGGTGGGGCCTACCAGTTGTAGACCTGATGGCGTCTCAACACAATCACAAGGTTCCCGGTCTTCGGATCAAGGACAAGGGATCCTCAAGCAGCGTTTGTGGACGCACTGGCAATTCCATGGAACTTTCGGCTGCCATACGTGTTCCCTTCAGTGTCACTCCTGCTGAGGGTACTACGGAAGTTCAAGCAAGAAAGAGGAATACTACTTCTAGTCGCTCCAGCGTGGCACAGACGACAATGGTTCTCAGACCTGCAGGGTCTATCAATAGCGCATTCTCTTCTACTTCCTTAACGCTCAGATCTCCTCGTTCAGGGCCCTTGTGTCTATCCGGACCTGGCCAAACTGGCTTTGACAGAGTGGCTCTTGAAGCTTCACTCCTGAGGGCCAAGGGATTGTCTGGGGCAGTTATTCAAACTATGTTGAAGGCTCGCAAACCGGCTTCTGCACAAATTTATTACAGGGTTTGGAATTCTTACTAAATATGGTGTGCTGCTAAGAATTATGATGCCTATTTGTTCAGAACTTCTAGGCAACAAGGCCTAGATTTAGGCCTTCGTCTGGCTTCCCTCAAAGTCCATATATCTGCCTTGTCGCTGTGGTTTCAGAGGAAAATTGCATCTATTCCTGACGTTCATACTTTCACTCAGGGCGTTTTATGGATTCAGCCTCCCTATGTTCCTCCTTTGGCTCCATGGGCTCTGTCTGTTATCTTAAATGCCCTACAAGAGTCTCCATTTGAACCTCTTGAGGCTGTGGATCTTAAATGTCTTACGCTTAAGGTCGTGTTTTTACTTGCTATTGCCTCTGCTAGGAGGGTGTCAGACTTAGGTACTTTGTCCTGTCGTCCACCCTTTCTGATTTTTCACCGTGACCGGGCAGTTCTTCGAACTCGCCCTGGTTATCTACCTAAGGTGGTATAATCTTTTCATCTTAACCAAGAGATTGTGGTTCCGGCCTTTATCTCTTCTGGTTTGTCCTCCAAAGAGCGGTCTTTAGATGTGGTATGGGATCTCCGTATTTATGTAGAGAGGACTGCCTCCCTCAGGAGGTCAGATACCCTTTTTGTAGTTTTTGGTTTTCACAAACGTGGCTGGCCTGAGAATAAGCAAACCTTGGCCAGATGGATTAGAATGGTGATTGCACAAGCCTATGCACAGGCTGGTCTTCCAGCTCCTGCTGCTATCAAAGCCCATTCTACTCGGTCTGTTGAACCTTTTTGGGCGGGCCCGTCGTGGCGCGCCCGCTGAACGTGGTCCTCAGTGAACACGTTCATAAAGTTCTATGCCTTTGATACTTCCGCCTCCCTGGATGCTTCCTTTGGATGCTGTGTTCTTGTGCCCGCTATGGTGCGTCCCCTCCCATGAGGAACTGCTTTAGGACATCCCCAATGTATTCCCTGTGGAATCCCAGTGCACCCCGCTGCAGAAAGGGAGATTTATGGTAGACTTACCATGGTTAAATCTCTGTCTGCGAGGTACACTGGATTTCACAGGGCGCCCACCCTGACGCACTTAGCTTCTTTGGGTTTGTATGGCATTAGCCGCTAGTCCTTTCTCCTGTCGTGAGAATGTGGTTCTATGTGACTAACATCTACCATCTCATTTACCTGCTACTGCATTGGACTGGTTAACGAAACTGAGCTCCAGTGCCTGGAGGAGGGGTTATATGGGAGGCAGTGCAATGCATCCTGGGAACAGTCAATGCTTTAGCTTGTTGGTACCACGGATCAAGATCCAGCTCTACACCCCGATGTGGAATCCAGTTTACCTCGCAGAAAGAGATTTAAACCCTCTTCAGCGGGATCACTCATGTGTGAACAATGTCCTTTGACACCACAGGGACACAGTTCACAGGCACCTGACTGGCTAGATAGCTTCAAAAGCAAGGACGTAGCTACCATAGGTGCAGGCATTGCAGCTGCTATGGGGCCCAGAGCTGTGAGGGGCAACCTTCCCTGTCACAGTTATATGTGCTATACATTTATCACCATTGGGTGGTACATAGGGACCCTTACATACTTTTTCCTTGGGGGGGGGGGGGTACAATATATTTGGACCTGTTCATTGTAATGTTGTATAAAATTAACTGGCAGACATTATAATGTTATATAATATGAACTGGGGCACTGTATTGTGGCACAATATTAAATGGCAGCCCTATAGTGTGCAATAACTTACTAGGTCACTACTATGGTTCAGAAAATGAACTAGGGCACTACTATGGAGCAAAACATTAAGAATTGCTGCTAACAACTGCTGCAGAGAGGTGTCTCTCTAGAAGCACTGGGACAGGGGGCCCTTCAAAATGTTGCTATGGGGCCCATAAAGTTCTGGCTACGTCCCTGTTCAAGAGAATGATTCAGAATGTAAATTCAGAATTGGTGGCTGCTAAAACAGACAAGTGCTAAGACAATCTATTGATTGTGTGGCTAAGGCTGCAGATGCCAAGAAGGCTTATCAGCCCCATCTAGTGGTATCCCATAAACACTCACTGCCTCAGGTATTACTGTCTTATTTTGACTTTGATCAGCCGGATGTGGATGATGATGATGATATGGATGAGGACAGCTCTCTGTACCCTGGAGTGGAGTCTCTCATCTTTGCTATTAGAGAGATCCTCCACATACCAGATCAGGAGGCGGAACCAGATGAGGAATTATATTTTAATGTTAGACCAAAGACCTCAGCAACTTTTCCTGTGTCTAAGGAATTAAACTCCCTGGCCAGGGAGGCTTGGTTAAACCCTGATAAAAATGTAAGATTCCTCAGAGGTTTTTAACTACTTCTCTCTTACGTCCTAGAGGATACTGGGATCCTCTAGTACCATGGGGTATAGACGTGTCCACTAAGAGCCATGGGCACTTTAAGAAATTTATAGTGTGGGCTGGCTCCTCCCTCTACGCCCCTCCTACCAGATTCAGTTTAGAAAATGTGCCCGGAGGAGCCGGTCACGCTTATGGAAGCTCCTGAAGAGTTTTCTGCATGTTTTTTATCTGTTTGTTATTTTCAGGCAGGACTGGTTGGCACCAGCCTGCCTGCTTCGTGGGACTTTGGGGGGGAATGGCCCAACCTCTTGAAGAGTTAATGGTCCCGTTCCCCGCTGACAGGACACTGAGCTCCTGAGGGACCTATTCGCAAGCCCACCACATCGAGCGTACAGTCCCGCAGCACGCCGCCACCCCTAACAGACCCAGAAGAATGAAGAATGGCGGCATGAGGGTACGGAGACGCACAGCTTCTACACGGGGCGGAATGCGTCTCAGGACACAGTACACGACTGCGTCCCCGTACAATGTACACAGTACCCATACTGACACAACAGTCTTAAAACTGTTTTCTCCATTTCTCTATCGTCCTAGTGGATGCTGGGGTTCCTGAAAGGACCATGGGGAATAGCGGCTCCGCAGGAGACAGGGCACAAAAGTAAAGCTTTCCGATCAGGTGGTGTGCACTGGCTCCTCCCCCTATGACCCTCCTCCAAGCCAGTTAGATTTTTGTGCCCGGCCGAGAAGGGTGCAATCTAGGTGGCTCTCCTAAAGAGCTGCTTAGAAAAGTTTAGCTTAGGTTTTTTTATTTTACAGTGAGTCCTGCTGGCAACAGGATCACTGCAACGAGGGACTTAGGGGAGAAGAAGTGAACTCACCTGCGTGCAGGATGGATTGGCTTCTTGGCTACTGGACATCAGCTCCAGAGGGACGATCACAGGTACAGCCTGGATGGTCACCGGAGCCTTGCCGCCGGCCCCCTTGCAGATGCTGAAGTAAGAAGAGGTCCAGAATCGGCGGCAGAAGACTCCTCAGTCTTCTAAAGGTAGCGCACAGCACTGCAGCTGTGCGCCATTTTCCTCTCAGCACACTTCACACGGCAGTCACTGAGGGTGCAGGGCGCTGGGAGGGGGGCGCCCTGGGAGGCAAATGAATACCTATTTTGGCTAAAAATACCTCACATATAGCCTCCGGAGGCTATATGGAGATATTTAACCCCTGCCAGAATCCGTTAAGAGCGGGAGACGAGGCCGCCGAAAAAGGGGCGGGGCCTATCTCCTCAGCACACAGCGCCATTTTCCCTCACAGAAAGGCTGGAGGGAAGGCTCCCAGGCTCTCCCCTGCACTGCACTACAGAAACAGGGTTAAAACAGAGAGGGGGGGCACTAATTTGGCGTTAGAAATATATAAAAAAGATGCTATAAGGGAAAACACTTATATAAGGTTGTCCCTATATAATTATAGCGTTTTTGGTGTGTGCTGGCAAACTCTCCCTCTGTCTCTCCAAAGGGCTAGTGGGTCCTGTCCTCTATCAGAGCATTCCCTGTGTGTGTGCTGTGTGTCGGTACGTGTGTGTCGACATGTAGGAGGACGATGTTGGTGAGGAGGCGGAGCAATTGCCTGTAATGGTGATGTCACTCTCTAGGGAGTCGACACCGGAATGGATGGCTTATTTAGGGAATTACGTGATAATGTCAACACGCTGCAAGGTCGGTTGACGACATGAGACGGCCGACAAACAATTAGTACCGGTCCAGACGTCTCAAAAACACCGTCAGGGGTTTTAAAACGCCCGTTTACTTTAGTCGGTCGACACAGACACAGACAGGGACACTGAATCCAGTGTCGACGGTGAATAAACAAACGTATTCCTTATTAGGGCCACACGTTAAAGGCAATGAAGGAGGTGTTACATATTTCTGATACTACAAGTACCACAAAAGAGGGTATTATGTGGGATGTGAAAAAACTACCATAGTTTTTCCAGAATCAGATAAATTAAATAAAGTGTGTGATGATGCGTGGGTTCCCCCCGATAGAAAATTATGGGCGGTATACCCTTTCCCGCCAGAAGTTAGGGCGCGTTGGGAAACACCCCTTAGGGTGGATAAGGCGCTCACACGCTTATCAAAACAAGTGGCGGTACCGTCTATAGATAGGGCCGTCCTCAAGGTCCAGCTGACAGGAGGTTGGAAAATATCATAAAAAGTATATACACACATACTGGTGTTATACTGCGACCAGCGATCGCCTCAGCCTGGATGTGCAGAGCTGGGGTGGCTTGGTCGGATTCCCTGACTAAAAATATTGATACCCTTGACAGGGACAGTATTTTATTGACTATAGAGCATTTAAAGGATGCATTTCTATATATGCGAGATGCACAGAGGGATATTTGCACTCTGACATCAAGAGTAAATGCGATGTCCATAACTGCCAGAAGATGTTATGGACACGACAGTGGTCAGGTGATGCAGATTCCAAACGGCACAAAGGTGTATTGCCGTATAAAGGAAGAGGAGTTATTTGGGGTCGGTCCATCGGACCTGGTGGCCACGGCAACTGCTGGAAAATCCACCGTTTTTACCCTAAGTCACATCTCTGCAGAAAAAGACACCGTCTTTTCAGCCTCAGTCCTTTCGTCCCTATAAGATCATATCTGCCCAGGGATAGAGGAAAGGGAAGAAGACTGCAGCAGGCAGCCCATTCCCAGGAACAGAAGCGTTCCACCGCTTCTGACAAGTTCTCAGCATGGCGCTGAGACCGTACAGGACCCCTGGATCCTACAAGTAGTATCCCAGGGGTACAGATTGGAATGTCGAGAAGTTTCCCCTTCGCAGGCTCCTGAAGTCTGCTTTACCAAGGTCTCCCTCCGACAAGGAGGCAGTATTGGAAAAAATTCACAAGCTGTATTCCCAGCAGGTGATAATTAAATTACCCCTCCTACTACAAGAAAAGGGGTATTATTCCACACTATATTGTGGTACTGAAGCCAGAAGGCTAGGTGAGACTTATTCTAAAAAAAAAAAAAAATTTTTTTGAACACTTACAAAGGTTCAAATCAAGATGGAGTCGCTCAGAGCAGTGATAACGAACCAGGAAGAAGGGGACTATATAGTGTCCCGGGACATCAGGGATCCTTACCTCTATGTCCCAAATTTGCCCTTCTCACTAAGGGTACCTCAGGTTCGTGGTGCAGAACTGTCACTATCAGTTTCAGACGCTGCCGTTTGGATTGTCCACGGCACCCCGGGTCTTTACCAAGGTAATGGCCGAAATGATGATTCTTCTTCGAAGAAAAGGCGTCTTAATTATCCCTTACTTGGACGATCTCCTGATAAGGGCATAGTCCAGGGAACAGTTGGAGGTCGGAGTAGCACTATCTAGGATACTGCTACAACAGCACGGGTGGATTCTAAATATTCCAAAATCGCAGCTGATCCCGACGACACGTCTACTGTGCCTAGGGATGATTCTGGACACAGTCCAGAAAAAGGTGTTTCTCCCGGAAGAGAAAGCCAGGGAATTATCCGAGCTAGTCAGGAACCTCCTAAAAACAGTGCATCATTGCACAAGGGTCCTGGTAAAAATGGTGGCTTCCTACGAAGCAATTCCATTCGGCAGATTTCACGCAAGAACTTTTCAGTGGGATCTGCTGGACAAATGGTCCGGATCGCATCTTCAGATGCATCAGCGGATAACCCTATATCCAAGGACAAGGGTGTCTCTCCTGTGGTGGTTATAGAGTGCTCATCTTCTAGAGGGCCGCAGATTCGGCATTCAGGATTGGATGCTGGTGACCACGGAGCCCAGCCCGAGAGGCTGGGGAGCAGTCACACAAGGAAAAAATTTCCAGGGAGTGTGATCAAGTCTGGAGACTTTTCTCCACATAAATATACTGGAGCTAAGGGGAAATTTATAATGCTCTAAGCTTAGCAAGACCTCTGCTTCAAGGTCAGCCGGTATTGATCCAGTGGGAAAAACATCACGGCAGTCGCCCACGTAAACAGACAGGGCGACACAAGAAGCAGGAGGGCAATGGCAAAAACTGCAAGGACTTTTCGCTGGGCGGAAATTCATGTGATAGCACTGTCAGCAGTGTTTCATCCCGGGAATGGAAACTGGGAAGCAGACTTCCTCAGCAGGCACGACCTCCACCCGGGAGAGTGGAAACTTCATCGGGAAGTTTTTTCCACATGATTGTAAACCGTTGGGAAATACCAAAGGTGGACATGATGGCGTCCCGTCTGAACAAAAAACGGGACAGGTATTGCGCCAGGTCAAGAGACCCTCAGGCAATAGCTGTGGACGTTCTGGTAACACCGTGGGTGTACCAGTCGGTGTATGTGTTCCCTCCTCTGCTTCTCATACCTAAGGTGCTGAGAATTATAAGACGTAGAGGAGTAAGAACTATACTCATGGCTCCGGATTGGCCAAGAAGGACTTGGTACCCGGAACTTCAAGAGATGCTTACAGAGGTCTTATGGCCTCTGCCGCTAAGAAGGGACTTGCTTCAGCAAGTACCATGTCTGTTCCAAGACTTACCGCAGCTGCGTTTGTCGGCATGGCGGTGGAAAGCCGGATCCTAAGGGAAAAAGGCATTCCGGAAGAGGTCATTCCTACCCTGGTCAAGGCCAGAAAGGAGGTGACCGCACAACATTATCACCACATGTGGCGAAAATATGTTGCGTGGTGTGAGGCCAGGAAGGCCCCACAAAGAAATTTCAACTCGTCGTTTCCTGCATTTCCTGCAAACAGGAGTGTCTATGGGCCTCAAATTGGGGTCCATTAAGGTTCAAATTTCGGCCCTGTCGATTTTCTTCCAGAAAGAATTGGCTTCAGTTCCTGAAGTCCAGAAGTTTGTCAAGGGAGTATTGCATATACAACCCCCTTTTGTGCCTCCAGTGGCACTGTGGGATCTCAACGTAGTTCTGGGATTCCTCAAATCACATTGGTTTAAAACCAGTCAAATCTGTGGATTTGAAGCATCTCACATGAAAAGTGACCATGCTCTTGGCCCTGGCCTGGACCAGGCGAGTGTCAAATTGGTGGTTTTTTCTCAAAAAAGCCCATATCTGTTTGTCCATTCGGACAGGGCAGAGCTGCGGACTCGTCCCCAGTTCTCTCCCTAAGGTGGTGTCAGTGTTTCACCTGAACCAGCTTATTGTGGTGCCTTGCACCTACTAGGGACTTGGAGGACTCCAAGTTGCTAGATGTTGTCAGGGCCCTGAAAATATGTTCCAGGACGGCTGGAGTCAGGAAAACTGACTTGCTGTTATCCTGTATGCACCCAACAAACTGGGTGCTCTTGCTTCTAAGCAGACTATTGCTAGTTGGATGTGTAATACAATTCAGCTTGCACATTCTGTGGCAGGCCTGCCACAGCCAAAATATGTAAATGCCCATTCCACAAGGAAGGTGGGCTCATCTTGGGCGGCTGCCCGAGGGGTCTCGGCTTTACAACTTTGCCGAGCAGCTACTTGGTCAGGGGCAAACACGTTTGCTAAATTCTACAAATTTGATACCCTGGCTAAGGAGGACCGGGAGTTCTCTCATTCGGTGCTGCAGAGTCATCCGCACTCTCCCGCCCGTTTGGGAGCTTTGGTATAATCCCCATGGTCCTTTCAGGAACCCCAGCATCCACTAGGACGATAGAGAAAATAAGAATTTACTTACCGATAATTCTATTTCTCGGAGTCCGTAGTGGATGCTGGGCGCCCATCCCAAGTGCGGATTATCTGCAATACTTGTACATAGTTACAAAAATCGGGTTATTAATTGTTGTGAGCCATCTTTTCAGAGGCTCCGCTGTTATCATACTGTTAACTGGGTTTAGATCACAAGTTGTACGGTGTGATTGGTGTGGCTGGTATGAGTCTTACCCGGGATTCAAAATTCCTCCCTTATTGTGTACGCTCGTCCGGGCACAGTACCTAACTGGCTTGGAGGAGGGTCATAGGGGGAGGAGCCAGTGCACACCACCTGATCGGAAAGCTTTACTTTTGTGCCCTGTCTCCTGCGGAGCCGCTATTCCCCATGGTCCTTTCAGGAACCCCAGCATCCACTACGGACTCCGAGAAATAGAATTATCGGTAAGTAAATTCTTATTTTTACTCACCAGTTTCCATTTGTCTGCAAAAGCGATCTCTGGCCCATATCCTGCAGTCTGACTCTGATGTTGACAGGTCAGACATGGAGGAGGGAGAGGTAGACTCAGAGGGGGGGGGGGGGGGGGGTGCAGCTCTGTCACAGGGAATAGAGGCTCTTATAGAGGCTATCAGAGATGTTCTGGATATTCACGATAAGGTGTCAGAATAGAGTGAGGAATCTTATTTTAATGTAAAAAAGAAGTCCTCAGTCACTTTTCCTGCGTCAAAGGAATTGCATACCCTGTTCGAAGAATCATCGGTTAATCCTGATAAGAAGTTTCAGATCCCTAAAAGTTTGCTCTCATCTTTTCCTTTTCCTCTGGAGGATAGGAAAAAATGGGAAAATCCACCGATAGTGGACGCATCAGTTTCTTGGCTGTAACGTAAAATTGCATTGCCTGTTCCTGGTGCAGCCTCCCTGAAAGACACGGCTGATCGTAATATACAGGACTCTGCAAACTTTATGGTGGAAGCCATAAAGGAAATAGGAGTGCTTAACACACGCACCACCGCTATGGCAGTATCGGCACGCAGGGGCTTATGGCTACACCAGTGGACTGCTGACGCGAATTCCAGGAAAGACGTGGAAGGCCTACAATTCACAGGAGAGGCCTTGTTTGGAGATGAGTTATACAAATGGATCTCCACAGCTACTGTGGGTAAGTCTACGTATCTTCCTTCCGCAGCCCCCCCAACTAAGAAGACTTGAGCTTCTAAGTACAGTCCTTTCAGACGGCCAAGATCAAGGGCAAATCCAGAGGTGCTTCTACGTCCTCCAGCGGCGCAAGAGGTAAACCACGCAAACCAGCAACAGCAGGTGCTCAGGAACAGAGCTCAGACCCTGCTTCCTCAAAGACTTCAGCATGACGGTGGGCCGCAATGCCTGGAAGGCTGTCAGGTGGGAGCATACCTACATTTCTTCATTCAGATCTGGTCAAATTCGTGCCAGGATCCTTGGGTCATAAATCTTATTTCCCAGGGCTACAGACTGGAGTTCTAAGAGCTCCCACCTCACAGATTCTTCAAATCAGGCTTGCCAGTTTCACAAGAGGCAAGTATAACTTTACAACATGCCATCCAAAAACTGGTACAGACTCATGTCATTGTTCCAGTTCCACCTCATCAGTTAAACAAGGGGTACTATTCCAACTTGTTTGTAGTGCCGAAACCGGACGGTTCAGTAAGACCGATTTTGAACCTCAAGTCGTTGAACCCGTACTTACGAGTGTTCAAATTCAAGATGGAGTCTCTGAGAGCGGTGATCTCAGGTCTGGAGGAGGGGGAATTCTTAGTGTCTCTGGATTTCAAGGATGCGTACTTTCATATTCCGAACTGGCCACCTCATCAGGCTTATCTACGGTTTGCACTGCAGGACTGTCACTACCAGTTCCAGGCCCTGCCATTTGGTCTCTCCACGGCACCGAGGTTGTTCACCAAGGTGATGGCAGAGATGATGTTTCTACTCCGCAAACAGGGAGTGAACATAATTCTGTACCTGGACGATCTCCTGATAAAAGTACCATCGAGGGAAAGGTTGCTGGACAGCATTGCTCTCTCATCCAAACTTCTCCAGGATCATGGGTGGATTCTGAACCTTCCAAAATCTTGCCTAGAGCCAACATGGAGGCTTCTATTCCTGGGAATGATACTGGATATGGAGCCGCAGAAGGTGTTCCTTCCGTTAGAAAAGGCATTAGTAATCCAGTCGATGGTTCGGGATGTCCTGAAGCCAAACCGGATATCGGTGCATCTGTGCATTCGCCTTCTGGGGGAAATGGTGGCCTCTTGCAAGGCTCTTCAATACGGAAGGTTTCATGCAAGACCCTTCCAGCTCGATCTGTTGGACAAATGGTCCAGATCGCATCTTCACATGCACCAGAGGATCCGTCTGTCGCCAAAATCCAGGATCTCCTATCTGTGGTGGCTACAAACTTCTCACCTCGTCGAGGGTCGGAGGTTTGGAATTCACAACTGGATTCTGATAACCACAGATGCAAGCCTCAGGGGTTGGGGAGCAGTCACTCAGGGTTTGCAGTTTCAAGGAAGATGGTCAAGACAGGAAGTTGTCCTTCCAATCAACATTCTGGAACTCAGGGTCATATACAACGCCCTTCTGCAGGCCTCACATCTTCAATATCGGGCCATTCAGGTCCAGTCGGACAATGTAGCAGCAATGTACATAAACTGACAGGGCGGAACGAAAAGCAGAGCAGCAATGTCAGAGGTGTCAAGAATTCTCCTCTGGGCAGAGAGAAATGCTGTGGCATTGTCGACGGTCTTCATTCCGGGAGTAGACAACTGGGAAGCAGACTTCCTCAGCAGACATGACCTACACCCAAGGGAGTTGGGCCTTCACCCGGAAGTGTTCAGGTGCTTGACAAGTCAATGGGAATATCCACAGATCGACATGATGGCCTCTCATCTCAACAAGAAGCTCAAGCAGTATTGTTCCAGGTTGAGAGACCCACAGGCAGTGGCGGTAGACGCCCTGACGGCTCCATGGGTCTATCAGATGGTGTACGTGTTTCCTCCACTTCCTCTGATCCCAAGAATTCTAAAAAGAATAAAAAGGGAAAAGGTTCAAGCAATTCTAATTGCTCCGGACTGGCCAAGAAGGGCTTGGTACGTGGACCTTCTAAAGATGCTCCTCGAAGATCCGTGGCCTCTACCTCTTCGTGAGGATCTTCTGCAACAGGGCCCGTTCGTCTATTAGGACTTATCACGGCTACGTTTGATGGCATGGAAGTTGAACGGCTGATTCTAGCCAGGAGAGAGATCCCTCGCAAGGTTATCCCAACTATAATCCAAGCCAGGAAAGGGGTAACGTCTAGGCATTACCATCATATTTGGAAGAAAAATTTTCTGCTGTGGAATTCCATCTGGAACGTTTCCTGTTTTTGGTGTGAGAGCAGAAAATTTTCTGCGGTGGAATTCCATATGGGACATTTCCTACTTTTTCTTAAAGCTGAAGTGAAGTGCTTGGGCTCCATAAAAGTCCAGATTTCGGCCTTGTCCATTTTCTTTCAGAAACAGTTGGCTTCTCTCTCTGAGGTCCAGACGTTCTTGAAAGGTGTTCTACACATCCAACCTCCCTTCGTGCCACCCATGGCACCTTGGGATCTCGATGTGGTGCTGCATTTCCTCCAATCGGACTGGTTTGAGCCATTACAGGAGATGGACGTAAAATATCTTACGTGGAAGACCGTCACACTGTTGGCCTTGGCTTCAGCAAGACATGTGTCAGAGCTGGGAGCTTTGTCTCACAAAAGTCCCTATTTGATTTTCCATGAGGACAGAGCTGAACTCAGAACTTGTCAGCAATTTCTTCCTAAAGTGGTGTCTGTGTTTCACATCAACAAACCTATTGTGGTTCCAGTTGTCACCGACACCTCTGATACTTCAAAGTCTTTGGATGTTGTGAGGGCTTTGAAGGTGTATGTGAAAAGAACAGCTCGTCACAGATAGACGGATTCGCTGTTTGTTCTTTATGATCCCAATAAGATTGGGTGTCCTTTTCTAAGCAGACTATTGCACGCTGGATCAGGCTTACTATCCAGCATGCTTATTCCACTGCAAGTTTGCAATATCCAAAATCTGTACAGGCCCACTCTACTTGGTTGGTGGGTTCTTCCTGGGCGGCTGCCCGGGTGTCTCGGCTTTACAGCTCTGCCGAGCAGCTAATTGGTCAGGTTCAAACACGTTTGCTAAGTTCTACAAGTTCGATAATTTGGCCTCTGAGGATCTTCAGTTTGGTCAATCAGTTCTGCAGGAACCTCAGCACTCTCCCACCCGGTTTGGGAGCTTTGGTACATCCCCATGGTACTAAAAGGATCCCAGTATCCTCTAGGATGTAAGAGAAAATAGGATTTTAATTACCTACCGGTAAATCTTTTTCTCGTAGTCTGTAGAGGATACTGGGCACCCGCCCAGTGCTTCGTTCTTCCTGCACTGTTACTTGGTTAAGTAAGGTTGCTTTAGCCGTTGCTGTTCCTGTTTCAAGTTTGGTTAGCTTGGCTTTCGTCTTGTTGTGTGTGCTGGTTCGAAATCTCACCACTATCCTTTATATCCTTCTCTCAAAGAATGTTTGTCTCCTCGTGGACACAGTTTCCTAGACTGAGTCTGGTAGGAGGGTCATAGAGGGAGGAGCCAGACCACACTATCAAATTCTTAAAGTGCTCATGGCTCCTAGGAGACCCGTCTATACCCCATGGTACTAAATGGATTCCAGTATCCTCTACGGACTACGAGAAAAGGATTCACCGGTAGGTCATTAAAATCCTTTTTCCCCCTCCCTGCTGAGGACAGGGAGATATGGGAAAACCCCTGGTCAGTCGATATGTCTGTATCCAGACTGTCCAAAAAATGAGTACTACCGGTACTGGGGGTTGTATCCCTGAAGGAGTGGCTGACCATAAGATTGAGACTACACTCAAGGCAATTTATACGGCAGCGGTGGATTTCTCGGACGGTAGTCAGGTGGTCTGACACTGTTATTGAAGGTTTAGACTCTCTACACCGGGATGAGGTCATTACTCTCCTGCAACATATACAGGATGCTACAAGAAAACCAGGGGAATTTTTGGGATGTTTGAAATGTGCGCGGGGCAGCTTTAACAAGTATAAATTGTCTAATGGGATGCCACCACACCCCACAAAAAACAGAAATTCAACACAAAAGGAAGACAATCTTTTCTCAGTATAAGCGCCCAATGTGAATATAAAGATGAAAATAAAATATACGTCCCTTAAGGGTATTCAGGATGGAAGTCCTCAGTAGTTCAGCAGAGGTTCTCAGTTGATATGATTAGTGTCCATTCATTGTTACATGAAAAAGAACAAAACATACAATGTGTACTATTGTTTTTTGATGATATTCAAAGAAAGTCCTTTTATCCCATCAGCAGAGCAGGAAAGTAGTGATATGAATGGGGGGTCTGTATAAAGTGCGTACCCCAACTCACACTAGGAAGAACAAATGTGTGCACATAAAGGTTTCTTTTGAAGCTCTTCACCCTTTCCGTGTGTCCTCCACCAAAAAGTATGCGTAAATAAGCATACCTAAACTCACATTAAAGTGAAGATACGGCAAGTATATAAAGGTATCTTTCATATATATTCCTATGTCAAAATAAAGATGCGTACCACACTCACAGAATGAAATGTGGAGATGTTCCTATCAAGGTATCTTTTGGATCCACAGCTGTTTCGGGCCTCAAGATGCCAATGGGTATTTGAGCAGTTGTAAATCCAAAAAGAACAAAAATGGTGCCAATCATCCATTTAAAAAAAACAAAAACTTTTTTAATAGATACAAAATCCCATAGCTGGGAGGGGAGTACATGAAAATAAAAACACTCCACAGGAGGAGAATAAAAATGTCAAAGCTGGAATTTTGCAAAAAAATTTCTGTGTCTGCAAAATTCCAGCTTTGACATTTTTATTCTCCTTATACCTTTATATACTCACACTTTATACAGACCCCCCATTCATATCACTACTTTCCTGCTCTGCTGATGGGATAAAAGGACTTTCTTTGAATATCATCAAAAAACAATAGTACACATTGTATTGTATGTTTTGTTCTTTTTCATGTAACAATGAATGGACACTAATCATATCAACTGAGAACCTCTGCTGAACTACTGAGGACTTCCATCCTGAATACCCTTAAGGGACGTATATTTTATTTTCATCTTTATATTCACATTGGGCGCTTATACTGAGAAAAGATTGTCTTCCTTTTGTGTTGAATATACAGGATGCTGCAAACTCTATGAGCGAAGCTATTAAGAAATTGTGTAAGATAAATGGCCGCACTACTGCTATGGCTGTTTCGGCGCGCAGGGCTCTGTGGTTACGTCAGTGGTCAGCTGACGCTGACTCCAAAAAGGGTGTAGAAAATCTTCCTTTTACAGGTGATGCCTTGTTTGGAGATGAATTAAATAAATGGATCTCCCAGGCTACGGTGGGTAAGTCTACCTATCTGCCGACGACTGCGCCGCCTGCTAGACGTTCTTACACAGGACCCTCCTTGCAGTCTTTTCGTGTGGCAAGGTTCAGAGGCAGGGGCGGAGGTTCCTCCACCACCTCCAGAGGATCTCGTGGTAAGTCCTGTAAACCTATACCTGCCGTCTCCCTGGACCAGACCACTGGATCTCCTGCCGCTAAGCCTTCCGCGTGACGGTTGGCCCCAGTGGAGAGGCGCCTTTCAGGTTGGTGCTCACCTTCAACACTTCGCTCACGTGTGGGCAGAGTCCTGCCGTGATCTTTGGGTGAGGGACCTCATTTCCCAAGGATACCGGCTGGAATTCCAGGCACTCCCTCCTCACAGGTTTTTCAAGTCGGGCTTACCAGCTTTACCTTCAGCAAGAGTTACCTTGCAAGAGGCTATTCAAAAGCTTTTGCAGATAGTGGTGGTGGTGCCTGTACCTTCACAGTTCCGCAATCGGGGTTTTTACTCCAGTCTTTTGTCGTACCCAAACCAGACGGTTCGTTAACCCCCATCTTGAACTTGAAGTCTCTAAACCCGTATCTGTAGGTATTCAAATTCAAGATGGAATCCCTTCGGGCGGTGGTGCCCACGCTGGAGGAGGGGTAGTTCATGGTATCTCTGGATGTCAAGGATGCTTACCTACATATTCCCATGTGGCCACCTCATCAGGCTTACCTCAGGTTCGCCATATTGAACGACCATTTCCAGTTTTAGGCCTTACCGTTTGGATTATCCACAGCTCCGAGGGTTTTCACCAAGGTCATGGTGGAGATTATGCTGCAGCTGCGCATGACGGTAGTGAACATATGGGGTCATTCCGAGTTGATCGTAGCTGTGCTAAATTTAGCACAGCTATGATCAGGCACTCAGACATGCGGGGGGACGCCCAGCACAGGGCTAGTCCGCCTCGCATGTCAGTGCCGCTTCCCCCACAGCAATGCAAAAGCATCGCACAGCGGCAATGCTTTCGCATTTCAGGAGTAACTCTCGGCCAGTGCAGCTCCTGCGGCTGGCCGGGAGAACCTCCTCGCTGCCCGGGTCACAGCGGCTGCATGTGACGTCATGCAGCCGCCGCGGCCCGCCCCCCCAACGGTCCGGCCACGCCTGTGTTGGCCGGACCGCTCCCCCTAAAAAGTGGCTTAACGCTGCCGTCCAGCCCCCTCCCGCCCAGCGACCGCCTCTGCCTGTCAATCAGGCAGAGGCGATCGCTACACTACAATGGCCTTCGGCCACCCAGCATGCGCCGGCTCACTGCAGCGCAGCGCATGCGCAGATCCAACCCGATCTCTGCACTGCGATAAACTGCAGCGAGTGATCAGGTCAGAATGACCCCCATAGTCCCCTTTTTGGACGATCTCCTAATAAAGGCTGTGTCCAGAGAGCATTGATCTGATGACTCGACTACTGACGGATCATGGGTGGATCCTAAATTTTCAGAAGTCTCACCTGGAACCAAACCAACGTCTTCAGTTCCTGGGAATGATACTGGATACTGTGTCTCAAGAGGTGTTTCTCCCGAGGGACAAAGCATTGACTATCCAGGCTATGGTTCCTTCTGTGCTCGGTCCTTGCAAGGTATCCATACATCTTTGCATCCGATTACTGGGCAAGATGGTGGCTGCTTACGAGGCAATCCAATACAGCATTTTTCATGCCCGACCATTTCAGCTGAATCTGCTGGACAAATGGTCAGGGTCTCACCTTCACATGCATCAGGAAGTGACGTTGTCCCCGCAATCCCGGATTCTCTCTTATGGTGGATACAGGTTCCTCACCTGGTGGAGGGCAGGAGTTTCAATATCTACCCGTGGATTTTACTGACAACGTATGCCAGCCTCCGGGGTTGGGTGGCTGTGACCCAAGGGGCCCGGTTCCAGGGGATTTGGTCACGACAGGAATCTGCCCTACCAATAATCATCCTGGAACTCAGGGCAGTTTACAATGCTCTTCTGCAGGCTTCTCATCTCCTGAAGGATCAGGAAATCCAGGTTCAGTCTGACAATGCCACGGCAGTGGCGTACATCAACCGACAATGGAGAACATGAAGCAGAGCGGCGATGCTAGAGGCATCAAAGATCCTCCTCTGGGCAGAGGGGAATGCAAGGGCCATCTCTGCCATATTCATTCTGGGAGTGGACAGCTGGGAAGCGGATTTCCTTAGCAGACACAACCTCCATTCAGGGGAATGGGGCCTATATCCCAAGGTGCTTCAACAGTTAATTCACCGGTGGGGCTGTCCACAGATAGATCTGATGGCTTCTCGACTCAACAAGAAGCTATGCCGTTACTGTTCCAGAACGAGGGATCCACTGGCTGTAGCAGTGGATGCGCTGACGACACCGTGGATGTACCAGTTTGTGTACCTGTTCTCTCAGCTACCACTAATCCCAAGGGTTCTCAAAAGACTATGAAGGGAAAGCATTCAGGCAATTCTAATTGCCCCAGATTGGCTTTGACGGGCGTGGTACTCGGACCTTCTGACCATTGCTCTGGTGGATCCCTGGCCTCTGCCGCTCCAAGAAAATCTTACAGTGGCTACGTTTGATGGCTTGGAACCACCCTTTGTTCCTCCCACGGCTCCGCGGGATCTCAATGTGGTTCTGTCCTTTCTCCAATTGGATTGGTTTGAACCCTTACATAGGGTGGAGTTGAAATTTATCACCTGGAAGACGGTGATGTTATTGGCATTGGCGTCTGCCAGACGTATCTCTGAATTAGGGGCCTTATCCTGTGAAAGCCCTTACTTTATTTTTCATGAAGACAGAGCGGAACTTCGGACCCGTCCTCAGTTTTGCCTAAAGTGGTGTCTGCCTTTCATGTGAACCAGCTTATTGTGGTTCCAGTTTTGTCTGATGCTTCTGTGGGCCCTGAGTCCTTGGATGTGGTCAGGGCTCTGAAGATTTATGTCAAAAGGACAGCATGTCATCGGAAATCGGACTCGCTGTTTGTCCTTTATGATGCCTCCAAGATTGGTCGGCTAGCTTCTAAGCATTCTATTGCTTGTTGGCTCAGGTTGACCATTCAACAGGCCTTTACTTTGGTGGCTCTGCCCTTGCCGACGTCTATTCAGGCCCACTCAACAAGGTTGGTGGGGTCCTCCTGGGTGGCTGCCTGGGGTGTCTTGGGCCTACAATTGTGCCGAGCTGCAACTTGGTCTGGTTCGAACACGTTTGTTAAATTCTATAGGTTTGGTACCTTGGCAAAGGATGACCTTCAGTTTGGTCAGGCGGTTTTGGAGTGGTCTCAGCACTCTCCCGCCTGTTTGGGAGCTTTAAGACTTCCCCATGGTACTAAAATACAAGACCCCAGTATTCACTAGGATGCAAGAGAAAATTGGAATCTAATACCTACTGGTAATTCCTTTTCTCCTAGTCCATAGTGGATACTGGACACAAGCCACAGTGCTTTGTTCCTGCTTACCTGTGTAAGTTTTTGGTTGGACCGATGTTGCAGTCCTCTTCTGTTGTTGGGATAGCTGTGCTATCCTGATTAGGTTGGTGTTGCTATCCTCTGTTCTGGTTAGCGCCCTCCTTTCGTTTATGGTTGTGTGTTGGCTTATTGCCTCACCGCTGTTATTTCGTTCTTTTCTCAGATTATGTCCGTCTCCTTGGTCACAGTTTCCTAGGCTGAGTCTGATAGGAGGGGCATAGAGGGGAGGAGCCAGCACACACATGCATACACTAAAAGTTTTTACAGTGCCAGGCTCCAGTGGACCAGATCTATACCCCATGGTACTAAAGTACAAGACCCCAGTATCCACTACGGACTAGGAGAAAAGGAATTATCAGTAGGTATTAAATTCCTATTTTTATTTCTATAGCGCTTTTCTCCCGTGGGACTCAAAGTCGCTTTACAAACATCAGAAACATGGTACATTGTACAACCATTTGATAATTGCAGAAAATAGAAAACCACACAGAAAAGATTAAAAACAGCATAAACCTAGAGGTCACAATAAGCATCGTGCAGGGTTGGTGCAGTCATTTTGTGTGATAAGTTCCACAGGTCATAACTCCACCCATGAAAAGTAGCAGATGAGGCAGCCATGGTGGGCGCACTACGTAGAATTAGCCTGGGTGGAATAGAATGCCTCTAAAAGAGAGGACACACAATGAGTGGTTGCAGAATCCTAACTCTAGGGGTATGGTCCCACACATAACCATCAGGTCCATGTAATTTCCATCGTATCAACAAGTGTACCAGGTGAAGCAGCCATACTGGGCGCACTGTGAAGGTTACACTTTGGGCGATAAGCCAAACAAGGACCCAAGGCATATCTAGGCAAAAGTGACGTGTGTTAAGTATGATATTCCCTGTTTGAACACATCCATGTGTAGTACATCCTGGATATATGAGTGGAGTTTGTTGCTCTTAATTTACAATGTGATGGTAGAAACAAAAATAAAATATTTTTTTTAAAAGAAACTCAGTGCATCCATCAACTAAGGCAGTGGTTCCCAAACTGTGCGCCGTGGCACCCTGGGGTGCCTCAGGACACTTGCAGGGGTGCCTCGGGTTGGTGGTCCAGAACCAATTCAAATTCTGCATGGTCAATGTAAAAAGCCAAACCAGTGTTAATAGCTGCCAATCATAAAATATATTGACAATCAGAAGCAAATCTTGTCCCTCACCACATAAGTTACCCTAAGGATGACATATAAAGACAATTTACTTAATTTAATATTTCTTTCTAAAATTTTCAATAAGAAACTATTGGCTTAGGGGTGCCGTGAAAAAAATTCTGATACTCTAGGGTGCCGTGATTCAAAAAAGTTTGGGAACCACTGAACTAAGGGTTGGAAAATAAATTGGTTTGTGCTATTTAAGTATGTCTGCAGCAGAATGGGAGAAAAAGAATCATAGTAACATAGTATCAAAGGTTGAAAAAAGACAATTTGTCCATCAAGTTCAACCTACAGTATTTGTGGTCACCTGTGCAGTATTATTTTGGGACTAAATTTTGTCTGATGCTGCTGTCAGCTGTTGATTTATTCCTCTTTTTTTAATAACTATAGTGTGTGACTACACACCATAACCCTGGATATCCTTATCCATTAGGAATTTATCAAACCC
Organism: Pseudophryne corroboree; assembly: GCF_028390025.1. Classification (NCBI taxonomy): domain Eukaryota; kingdom Metazoa; phylum Chordata; class Amphibia; order Anura; family Myobatrachidae; genus Pseudophryne; species Pseudophryne corroboree. Next base: position 309,241,310 of record NC_086451.1, on the reverse strand, counting down.
ATTCTTAAAAGTGTTGACTGAGTCTGCCATTACAACTCTCTCAGGCAGGGATTTCCAAACATGTTATGTCCTTACTGTGAAAATAACCTTTTCGCCACTTTGTGCGGAATCTCCTCTCCTCTAACCTAAGCGAGTGTTTCCGTGTCCTCTGTGCTGATCTTACCAAAAAGAGGTCCCGCGCAAGCTCTGTCTATTGTCCCCATATATACAGTCAGGTCCATAAATATTGGGACATCGACACAATTCACATATTTTGGGCTCTATACACCACCAGAATGGATTTGAAATGAAACAAACAAGATGTGCTTTAACTGCAGACTTTCCACTTTAATTTGAGGGTATTTACATCCAAATCAGGTGAACAGTGTAGGAATTACAATGGTTTCTATATGTGCCTCCCACTTTTAAGGGACCAAAAGTAATGGGACAAACTAAACAATCCTAAATCAAACTTTCACTTTTTAATACTTTTTTGCAAATCCTTTGCAGCCAATTACAGCCTGTAGTCTGGAACGCATAGACATAACCAGACACTGGGTTTCATCCCTGGTGATGCTCTGCTAGGCCTCAGTTTTGTCTTCGAGTGAAATGTATGCTCAATCGGATTCAGGTCAGGTGATTGACTTGGTCATTGCATAACCTTCCACTTATTTGCCTTAAAAAACTCTTTGGTTGCTTTCGCAGTATGCTTCGGGTCATTGTCCATCTGCACTGTGAAGCGCTGTCCAATGAGTTCTGAAGCATTTGACTGAATATGAGCAGATAATATTGCCCGAAACACTTCAGAATTAATCCTGCTGCTTTTGTCAGCAGTCACATTATCTATAAATACAAGGGAACCAGTTCCATTGGCAGCCATACATACCCACGCCATGACACTACCACCACCATGCTTCACTGATGAGGTGGTATGTTTTGGATCATGAGCAGTTCCTTTCCTTCTCCATTCTCTTCTCTTCCCATCACTCTGGTACAAGTTGATCTTCGTCTCATCTGTCCATAGGATGTTGTTCCAGAACTGTAAAGGCTTTTTTAGATGTTGTTTGGCAAACTCTAATCTGGTCTTCCTGTTTTTGTGGCTCACCAATGGTTTACATCTTGTGGTGAACCCTCTATATTCACTCTTGTGAAGTCTTCTCTTGATTGTTGACTTTGACACATATACACCTACCTCTTGGAGAGTGTTCTTGATTTGGGCAACTGTTGTGAAGGGGTTTTTCTTCACCAGGGAAATAATTCTTCTGTCATCCACCACAGTTGTTTTCCGTGGTCTTCCGGGTCTTTTGGTGTTGCTGAGCTCTCCGGTGCATTCTTTCTTTTTAAGAATGTGCCAAGCAGTTGATTTGGACACACCTAATGTTTTTGCTATCTCTCTGATGGGTTTGTTTTGATTTTTCAGCCTAATGATGGCTTTCTTCACTGATAGTGGCAGCTCTTTGGATCTCATATTGAGAGTCGACAGCAACAGATTCCAAGTGCAAATGTCACAGCTGGAATCTACTCCAGACCTTTACATGCTTATTTGATGATGAAATAACAAGGGAATAGCCCACTCCTGTCTATGAAATAGCTTTTGAGTTGATTGTCCCATTACTTTTGGTCCCTTAAAAAGTGGGAGGCACATAAAGAAACTGTTGTAATTCCTACACTGTTCACCGGATTTGGATGTAAATACCCTCAAATTAAAGCAGAAAGTCTGCAGTTAAAGCACATCTAGTTTGTTTAATTTCAAATCCATTGTGGTGGTGTAGAGCCCAAAATATGAGAATTGTGTCCCAATATTTATGGACCTGACTGTATTTGTAGATGTTGATCATGTCCCCTCTTAGTCTCCTCTTTTCTAGTGTAAACATGCCTAGCCTTGCAAGCCTTTACTCGTATTCCAGGATCTCCATGTCCCTTAATTAGTTTGGTCGCCCACCTCTCAACCTTTTCTAGCTCCAGGATATCCTTTTTGTAGTATGGTGCCCAAAATTGTACACAGTATTCAAGATGTAGCCTCACTATGGGATTTATATAATGGGAGTATAACACTCTCATCCCTTGCATCAATTCCCCGTTTCTCTAACGTCCTAGTGGATGCTGGGGACTCCGTAAGGACCATGGGGGAATAGACGGGCTCCGCAGGAGACTGGGCACTCTAAAGAAAGATTTAGTACTACCTGGTGTGCACTGGCTCCTCCCTCTATGCCCCTCCTCCAGACCTCAGTTAGAATCTGTGCCCGGCCAGAGCTGGGTGCTTTTAGTGAGCTCTCCTGAGCTTGCTAATAAGAAAGTATTTTAGTAAGGTTTTTTTATTTTCAGAGAGCTTCTGCTGGCAACAGACTCTCTGCTACGTGGGACTGAGGGGAGAGAAGCAAACCTACTAACTGCGGCTAGGTTGCGCCTCTTAGGCTACTGGACACCATTAGCTCCAGAGGGATTGAACACAGGACCTGACCTTGTCGTCCGTTCCCGGAGCCGCGCCGCCGTCCCCCTCGCAGAGCCAGAAGTCAGAAGCCGCCAGAAGCAAGAAGACATCGAAATCGGCAGCAGAAGACTCCTGTCTTCACATGAGGTAGCGCACAGCACTGCAGCTGTACGCCATTGCGCCCACACTACCCACACACTCCGGTCACTGTAGGGTGCAGGGCGCAGGGGGGGGCGCCCTGGGCAGCAATTAGGATACCTCTTGGCAAAAAGACACATATATACAGCTGGGCACTGTATATATGTACGAGCCCCCGCCATTTTATTACACAGACCCGGGACAGAAGCCCGCCGCTGAGGGGGCGGGGCCTTCTTCCTCAGCACTAACCAGCGTCATTTTCTCTTCACAGCTCCGCTGAGAGGAAGCTCCCCATGCTCTCCCCTGCAGTATCAAGGTAGAAAAAGGGTAAAAAGAGAGGGGGGGCACATAAATTTAGGCGCAAATTATCATAAACAGCAGCTACTGGGTAAACACTAAGTTACTGTGTAATCCCTGGGTTATATAGCGCTGGGGTGTGTGCTGGCATACTCTCTCTCTCTGTCTCCCCAAAAGGCCTTGTGGGGTCCTGTCCTCAATTAGAGCATTCCCTGTGTGTGTGCGGGTGTCGGTACGTTTGTGTCGACATGTTTGACGAGGACGGTTACGTGGAGGCAGAACAAGTGCAAGTGACTGTGGTGTCGCCGCCGATGGCGCCGACACCTGATTGGATGGATATGTGGAAGGTGTTAAATGATAACGTAAGCTCCTTGCATAAAAGGTTGGATAATCAGTCAGGGTCTCAACCCGTGTCTGATTCTGCAGCTCAGAGGCCGTCAGGGTCTCAAAAGCGCCCACTATCCCAGTTGGTTGACACGGATTCTGACTCCAGTGTCGATGACGATGAGGCAAAGTTGCAGCCTAAAATGACTAAAGCCATCCGATACATGATTATAGCAATGAAGGATGTATTGCACATATCGGAGGAAAACCCTGTCCCTGACAAAAGGGTGTATATGTATGGGGAGAAAAAGCAAGAGGTGACTTTTCCCCCTTCACATGAGTTAAATGAATTATGTGAAAAAGCATGGGATTCCCCCGATAAGAAAGTGCTGATTTCCAAAAGGTTACTTATGGCGTACCCTTTCCCGCCAACGGACAGGATGCGCTGGGAATCCTCCCCTAGGGTAGATAAAGCTCTGACACGCTTATCTAAAAAAGTGGCCCTGCCGTCACAGGATACAGCCGCCCTAAAGGATCCTGCAGATAGGAAGCAGGAAAGTATCCTGAAGTCTGTTTATGCACACTCAGGTACTATACTGAGGCCGGCTATTGCGTCGGCCTGGATGTGTAGTGCTGTAGCAGCATGGACAGATAATCTGTCTGAGGAAATTGATACCTTAGACAAGGATACCATTTTACTGACCCTGGGGCATATAAAAGACGCTGTCCTATATATGAGGGATGCCCAGAGGGACATTTGCCTACTGGGCTCTAGAATAAATGCAATGTCAATTTCTGCCAGAAGGGTCCTGTGGACTCGGCAATGGACAGGTGATGCCGACTCCAAAAAGCACATGGAGGTGTTACCTTACAAGGGTGAGGAATTGTTTGGGGACGGTCTCTCGGACCTAGGGGGTCATTCCGAGTTGTTCGCTCGTTATTTTTCTCTCGCAATGGAGCGATTAGTCGTTAATGCGCATGCGCAATGTCCGCAGTGCGACTGCGCCAAGTAAATTTGCTATGCAGTTAGGTATTTTACTCACGGCATTACGAGGTTTTTTCTTCGTTCTGGTGATCGTAATGTGATTGACAGGAAGTGGGTGTTTCTGGGCAGAAACTGGCCGTTTTATGGGTGTGTGTGAAAAAACGCTACCGTTTCTGGGAAAAACGCGGGAGTGGCTGGAGAAACGGAGGAGTGTCTGGGCGAACGCTGGGTGTGTTTGTGACGTCAAACCAGGAACGAAACTGACTGAACTGATCGCAGATGCCGAGTAAGTCTGGAGCTACTCAGAAACTGCTAAGAAGTGTCTATTCGCAATTCTGCTAATCTTTCGTTCGCAATTTTGATAAGCTAAGATTCACTCCCAGTAGGCGGCGGCTTAGCGTGTGCAAAGCTGCTAAAAGCAGCTTGCGAGCGAACAACTCGGAATGACCTCCCTAGTTTCCACAGCTATGGCTGGGAAGTCAAACTTTTTGCCATATATTCCCTCACAGCCTAAGAAAGCACCGTATTACCAAATGCAGTCCTTTCGATCACAGAGAAGCAAGAAGGTCAGAGGTGCGTCCTTTCTGGCCAGAGGCAGGGGTAGAGGAAAGAAGCTGCACTATTCAGCTAGTTCCCAGGAACAGAAGTCCTCCCCGGCTTCCACTAAATCCACCGCATGACGCTGGGGCTCCACAGGAGCCAGGAGCGGTGGGGGCGCGTCTCCGAAATTTCATCCACCAGTGGGTTCGCTCACAGGTGGATCCCTGGGCTATACAGATTGTGTCTCAGGGATACAAGTTGGAATTCGAAGTGATGCCCCCTCACTGTTACATCAAATCGGCCCTGCCAGCTTCCCCCATAGAAAGGGAAGTAGTGTTAGCGGCAATTCACAAGTTATATCTCCAGCAGGTGGTGGTAAAGGTTCCCCTCCTTCAACAAGGAAGAGGATACTATTCCACAATGTTTGTGGTACCGAAACCGGACGGTTCGGTCAGACCCATATTGAATTTAAAATCCCTGAACATTTATCTGAAAAGATTCAAGTTCAAAATGGAATCGCTCAGAGCGGTCATTGCAAGCCTGGAAGAAGGGGATTTTATGGTGTCTCTGGACATCAAGGATGCGTACTTGCATGTCCCCATTTATCCACCTCATCAGGAGTACCTCAGATTTGTGGTATAGGACTGTCATTACCAATTCCAGACGTTGCCGTTTGGCCTGTACACGGCACCGAGAATATTTACCAAGGTGATGGCGGAAATGATGGTGTTCCTTCGGAAGCAAGGGGTTACGATTATCCCATACTTGGACGATCTCCTCATAAAGGCGAGGTCCAGGGAGCGGTTGCTGATCAGCGTAGCACTCTCTCAGGAAGTGTTGCAACAGCACGGCTGGATTCTGAATATTCCAAAGTCGCAGCTGATTCCTAGGCATGCTTCGGGACACAAACCAGAAAAAGGTGTTTCTCCCGGAGGAGAAGGCTCAGGAGCTCGTGACTCTGGTCAGAGGCCTCCTAAAACCAAAACAGGTATCGGTGCATCACTGCACGCGATTCATGGGAAAGATGGTGGCGTCATACGAAACCATTCCCTTCGGCAGGTTCCATGCGAGGATCTTTCAGTGGGATCTGTTGGACAAGTGGTCCGGATTGCATCTTCAGATGCATCGGCTGATCACCCTGTCCCCCAGGGCCAGGGTGTCTCTTCTGTGGTGGCTGCAAAGTGCTCACCTCCTCGAGGGCCGCAGGTTCGGCATACAGGACTGGGTCCTGGTGACCACGGATGCAAGCCTCCGAGGATGGGGGGCAGTCACTCAAGGAAGAAACTTCCAGGGGCTGTGGTCAAGTCAGGAGACTTGTCTGCACATCAATATCCTGGAACTAAGGGCCATATACAACGCCCTGAGTCAAGCGGAGCCTCTGCTTCGAAACCAACCAGTGCTGATTCAGTCAGACAACATCACGGCAGTGGCCCATGTGAACCAACAGGGCGGCACAAGAAGCAGGGTGGCAATGGCAGAAGCCACCAGGATTCTTCGTTGGGTGGAGAATCACGTACTAGCACTGTCAGCAGTGTTCATTCCGGGAGTGGACAACTGGGAAGCAGACTTCCTCAGCAGGCACGACCTCCACCCGGGAGAGTGGGGACTTCATCAAAAGTCTTCACGCAGATTGCAAATCGATGGGAACTGCCACAGGTGGACATGATGGCGTCCCGTCTCAACAAAAAGCTAAAAAGATATTGCGCCAGGTCAAGGGACCCTCAGGCGATAGCTGTGGACGCACTAGTTACACCGTGGGTGTTCCAGTCGGTCTATGTGTTTCCTCCTCTTCCTCTCATACCAAAGGTGCTGAGAATTGTAAGAAAAAGAGGAGTGAGAACAATACTCATTGTTCCGGATTGGCCAAGAAGTACTTGGTACCCGGAATTGCAAGAAATGCTCACAGAGGACCCGTGGCCTCTGCCTCTCAGACAGGACCTGTTACAACAAGGGCCCTGTCTGTTCCAAGACATACCGCGGCTGCGTTTAACGGCATGGAGGTTGAACGCCGGATCCTAGCGGAAAAAGGCATTCCGGATGAAGTTATTTCTACGCTGATAAAGGCTAGGAAGGATGTGACAGCAAAGCATTATCACCGTATATGGCGAAAATATGTTGCTTGGTGTGAGGCCAGGAAGGCCCCTACAGAGGAATTCCAGCTGGGTCGATTCCTGCACTTCCTACAGTCAGGAGTGACTATGGGCCTGAAATTAGGGTCCATAAAGGTCCAGATTTCGGCCCTATCCATTTTCTTCCAAAAAGAACTGGCTTCACTGCCTGAGGTTCAGACGTTTGTTAAGGGAGTGCTGCATATTCAGCCCCCTTTTGTGCCACCAGTGGCACCATGGGATCTTAACGTGGTGTTGAGTTTCCTGAAATCCAACTGGTGTGAGCCACTTAAGACCGTGGAGCTAAAGTATCTCACGTGGAAAGTGGTCATGCTGTTGGCCTTAGCTTCGGCTATGCATGTGTCAGAATTGGCGGCTTTGTCATGTAAAAGCCCCTATCTGGTTTTTCCTAATGGATAGGGCAGAATTGCGGACTCGTCCGCAATTTCTGCCAAAGGTGGTGTCATCCTTTCATTTGAACCAACCTATTGTGGTGCCTGCGGCTGCTGGTGACTTGGAGGATTTCAAGTTGCTTGACGTAGTCCGGGCTTTGAAGATTTATGTGACCAGAACGGCTGGAGTCAGGAAGACTGACTCGCTGTTTGTCCTGTATGCATCCAACAAGCTGGGTGCTCCTGCTTCAAAGCAAACTATTGCTCGCTGGATCTGTGGCACGATTCAGCAGGCTCATTCTGCGGCTGGATTGCCGCATCCAAAATCAGTGAAAGCCCATTCCACAAGAAAGGTGGGCTCTTCTTGGCGGCTGCCCGAGGGGTCTCGGCATTACAGCTTTGCCGAGCTGCTACTTGGTCGGGTTCAAACACATTTGCAAAGTTCTACAAGTTTGATACCCTGGCTGAGGAGGACCTTGAGTTTGCCCATTCGGTGCTGCAGAGTCATCCGCACTCTCCCACCCGTTTGGGAGCTTTGGTATAATCCCCATGGTCCTTACGGAGTCCCCAGCATCCACTAGGACGTTAGAGAAAATAAGATTTTACTCACCGGCAAATCTATTTCTCGTAGTCCGTAGTGGATGCTGGGCGCCCATCCCAAGTGCGGACTTTCTGCAATACGTGTATATAGCTATTGCTTACTAAAGGGTTATGTTATGTGGCATCAGTTGAGTGATGCTTGTTTGTTGTTCATAATGTTAACTGGGTAAGTTTATCTCGAGTTATACGGTGTGATTGGTGTGGCTGGTATGAGTCTTACCCTGGATTCCAAAATCCTTTCCTTGTAATGACAGCTCTTCCGGGCACAGTTTCCTTAACTGAGGTCTGGAGGAGGGGCATAGAGGGAGGAGCCAGTGCACACCAGGTAGTACTAAATCTTTCTTTAGAGTGCCCAGTCTCCTGCGGAGCCCGTCTATTCCCCCATGGTCCTTACGGAGTCCCCAGCATCCACTACGGACTACGAGAAATAGATTTACCGGTGAGTAAAATCTTATTTTTATGCATTTTAATATCTTATTAGCCTTCTTTGCTGCAATCCTACTTTGGGTACTGCTGCTTAGTTTGCTATCTATGTGAACACCTAAGTCTTTTTCCAGTCCAGATTCCCCTAATATTACCCCATTTAGTATGTAGGTGTTATTTTTGTTCTTGCTACCACAGTGCATTACGGTACACTTGTCTGTATTGAAGCTCATTCTCCATTTGGCTGCCTATGTTTCTAGTTTAACTAAGTTGTTCTGAAGAGACTCAGTATCCTCCTCCGTATTTATAACCTTACACAATTTGGTATCGTATGCAAAAATTGACACCATGTTGAACAATAGTGGTCCAAGTATAGACCCTTGTGGCACACCACTTAGCACTTCAATCCAATTTGAAAATGATCCATTAACCACAAAATGCTGCTCCCTATTATCTAACCAATTTCTCACCCAAGTGCATATTCTTCTCACTAGCCCTATTTCTTGTAGCTTATAGATGAGTTGCATATGTGGTACTGTGTCGAAAGCTTTGGCAAAGTCTAAAAAGATTACATCCACCTCCTTACTCTGATCAAGGTTCACACTTACTATTTCATAAAAGCCAAGTTAGTTGGTTTTGTCCTTCACAAATCCATATTGATTCCTTTTAATGACTTTATTGGCTTCAAGGAACTGTCACGGGTACTAGGCTTCTCTGTGTGTGCGTGCGCAGGAGGTACATGAAATGAGGTATGCAGAGACAAAAGGAAATGGATATAGCTTTATAAATGCAAAAATAACTGAATCCATAGGCATAAACAATGTTATCAACAGATAATAGACCAGGTATGTAAGATAACAGGGTACTGGGAGACTGCAGGTCAACTATACAGGTTACCTGAGTACTGGGAGAATGCAGGCCAGCTACTCAGTTCCTTAACCATGGGCTGAGAGAATACAGGTTACCTGAGTACTGGGAGAATGCAGGCCAGCTACTCAGTTCTTTAACCATGAGCTGAGAGAATACAGGTTACCTGAGTACTGGGAGAATGCAGGCCAGCTACTCAGTTCCTTAACCATGGGCTGAGAGAATACAGGTTACCTGAGTACTGGGAGAATGCAGGCCAGCAACTCAGTTCTTTAACAACAAGCTGAGGGAATACAGGTTACCCGAGTACTGGAAGAATGCAGGCCAGCTACTCAGTTCTTTAACAACAAGCTGAGGGAATACAGGTTACCTGAGTACTGGAAGAATGCAGGCCAGCTACTCAGTTTCTTAACAACAAGCTGAGGGAATACAGGTTACCTGAGTACTGGGAGAATGCAGGCCAGCTACTCAGTTCCTTAACCATGGGCTGAGAGAATACAGGTTACCTGAGTACCGGGAGAATGCAGGCCAGCAACTCAGTTCTTTAACAACAAGCTGAGGGAATACAGGTTACCCGAGTACTGGAAGAATGCAGGCCAGCTACTCAGTTCTTCAACAACAAGCTGAGGGAATACAGGTTACCTGAGTACTGGAAGAATGCAGGCCAGCTACTCAGTTTCTTAACAACAAGCTGAGGGAATACAGGTTACCTGAGTACTGGGAGAATGCAGGCCAGCTACTCAGTTCCTTAACCATGGGCTGAGAGAATACAGGTTACCTGAGTACTGGGAGAATGCAGGCCAGCTACTCAGTTCCTTAACAACAAGCTGAGGGAATACAGGTTACCTGAGTACTGGGAGAATGCATTCCAGCTACTCAGTTCCTTAACCATGGGCTGAGAGAATACAGGTTACCTGAGTACTGGGAGAATGCAGGCCAGCTACTCAGTTCTTTACCAACAAGCTGAGGGAATACAGGTTACCTGAGTACTGGAAGAATGCAGGTCTGCTACTCAGTTCCTTAACCATGGGCTGAGAGAATACAGGTTACCTGAGTACTGGGATAATGCAGGCCAGCTACTCAGTTCCTTAACAACAAGCTGAGGGAATACAGGTTACCTGAGTACTGGGAGAATGCAGGCCAGCTACTCAGTTCCTTAACCATGGGCTGAGAGAATACAGGTTACCTGAGTACTGGGAGAATGCAGGCCAGCTACTCAGTTCCTTAACAACAAGCTGAGGGAATACAGGTTACATGAGTACTGGGAGAATGCAGGCCAGCTACTCAGTTCCTTAACCATGGGCTGAGAGAATACAGGTTACCTGAGTACTGGGAGAATGCAGGCCAGCTACTCAGTTTTTTTAACCATGGGCTGAGAGAATACAGGTTACCTGAGTACTGGGAGAATGCAGGCCAGCTACTCTGTTCTTTAACAACAAGCTGAGGGAATACAGGTTACCTGAGTACTGGAAGAATGCAGGCCAGCTACTCAGTTCCTTAACCATGGGCTGAAAGAATACAGGTTACCTGAGTACTGGGAGAATGCAGGCCAGCTACTCAGTTCTTTAACAACAAGCTGAGGGAATACAGGTTACCTGAGTACTGGGAGAATGCAGGCCAGCTACTCAGTTCCTTAACAATGGGCTGAGAGAATACAGGTTACCTGAGTACTGGGAGAATGCAGGCCAGCTGCTCAGTTCTTTAACAACAAGCTGAGGGAATACAGGTTACCTGAGTACTGGGAGAATGCAGGCCAGCTACTCAGTTCCTTAACCATGGGCTGAGAGAATACAGGTTACCTGAGTACTGGGAGAATGCAGGCCAGCTACTCAGTTCCTTAACCATGGGCTGAGAGAATACAGGTTACCTGAGTACTGGGAGAATGCAGGCCAGCTACTCAGTTCCTTAACAACAAGCTGAGGGAATACAGGTTACCTGAGTACTGGGAGAATGCAGGCCAGCTACTCAGTTCTTTAACCATGGGCTGAGAGAATACAGGTTACCCGAGTACTGGGAGAATGCAGGCCAGCTACTCAGTTCCTTAACCATGGGCTGAGAGAATACAGGTTACCTGAGTACTGGGAGAATGCAGGCCAGCTACTCTGTTCTTTAACAACAAGCTGAGGGAATACAGGTTACCTGAGTACTGGAAGAATGCAGGCCAGCTACTCAGTTCCTTAACCATGGGCTGAAAGAATACAGGTTACCTGAGTACTGGGAGAATGCAGGCCAGCTACTCAGTTCCTTAACAACAAGCTGAGGGAATACAGGTTACCTGAGTACTGGGAGAATGCAGGCCAGCTACTCAGTTCCTTAACCATGGGCTGAGAGAATACAGGTTACCTGAGTACTGGGAGAATGCAGGCCAGCTACTCAGTTCTTTAACAACAAGCTGAGGGAATACAGGTTACCTGAGTACTGGGAGAATGCAGGCCAGCTACTCAGTTCTTTAACAACAAGCTGAGGGAATACAGGTTACCTGAGTACTGGAAGAATGCTGGTCAGCTGCTCAGTAGTCCATTAACAATGAACTGAGAGATTGCAGCTTCAAAGATGGACTTGATGATCTGGCACAGGAGTGCTTGTGAACAGAGGATAAATAGCAGCTTCCCAGGTGCAAACCACAGCTGCACATAACTAGATAATCAATGCTGCCAGGTCACAGAGTGGGAACTGCTAGACAGACCAGGAGGCAGAGAGTGACACCTAGAGGCAGAAAAGATATATGGCACGGATCATGACAGTACCCCCCTCCTCAAGGGCGGATTCCAGACGCTTCACGAATTATTTCTTCTTCTTTCTCCTCTTTGTGGATTTCCCAGTAGGAACAGTAGACTGAAGCTGAAGAAAACCAACAGGTAAGCTGATTGCTGGAGTCTCTAAGTTAGCAACAGGATTCTCGGATGAACCAAGAGAGATAGGAACCTTAGATGACCCCGGCTGGGCAGGAACCTCAATTGGGACTGAAGACTGGTAAGACCATTAATTGAATTTCTTAATTACCACTTCACTGAAGGCCACAAGATTGAGAAGAACTGGGACATTTGTTTCAATTAGTGGACTAACCCATGCCAAGGCTTCTCCTCTGAAGGTCAGGAATAAAAATTTAACTATGTTGGATGGAGTAATTCTGAGGGAAGGATCTGTCTCCATTATGGAAAGATATTGATTAACTAGTGCGAAGTATTGCGTTAAATCTCCATCAAAGTAATCCAAAGATGGAGCGTTGGATGAATTCTGTGAAGTGGAAGCTTGATTTTCTGGAAACACTGGAGATGGATCATCAGGACACTGAGGAGGGGACAGACTTTCAGGATACTCTTCAGAAATATATGATGATCCTAACCGAACTTTGACTAGAGACTTGGATGGCACTTTTTGGATTTGGTCCTTCCTGGAAGTCCTGGGGGACTGGACTGTACCCAAATCGTGAGCCAACAAGTTATTAGTAGGATTAGAACCCAGAACTACAGCAGTGCCTACATGCCTAGATATATGGCCTGTGTTGTGAAAAGCAAGGGTGCTAGATTCCTCTTCCGAGATTGGCATAATGCTCAGAGCCCCCTCCTGGGGCTGGACTAAGGCAGATGCCCCCACTTCACGGGGCTGGACTAAGGCGGACGCCCCCACTTCACGGGGCTGGGCTGAGGAAAGAGCCCCCAAATCACGGTGCTGGGCTGAGGCAAGAGCCCCCTCTTCACGGGGCTGGGCTGAGGCAAGAACCCCCTCTTCACGGGGCTGGGCTGAGGCAAGAGCCCCCTCTTCACGGGGCTGGGCTGAGGCAAGAGCCCCCTCTTCATGGGGCTGGGCTGAGGCAAGAGCCCCCTCTTCATGGGGCTGGGCTGAGGCAAGAGCCACTCTTCACGGGCCTGGGCTGAGGCAAGAGCCCCTTCACGGGGCTGGGCAGCGCTATGAAGACTCTCGGGCTGGGCAGCGCTCTGAAGACTCTCGGGCTAGGCAGCGCTCTGAAGACTCTCGGGCTGGGCAGCGCTCTGTAGACTCTCGGGCTGGGCAGCGCTCTGTAGACTCTCGGGCTGGGCAGCGCTCTGTAGACTCTCGGGCTGGGCAGCGCTCTGTAGACTCTCTGGCTGGGCAGCACTCTGTAGACTCTCTGGCTGGGCAGCACTCTGTAGACTCTCTGGCTCTGGACCCTCTGAACCCCTTACTGGGGCTGGACACTCTGAAGAACCCCCTCCTGGGGCTGGACACTCGGAAGAACCCCCTCCTGGGGCTGGACACTCGGAGGAACCCCCTCCTGGGGCTGGACACTCGGAAGAACCCCCTCCTGGGGCTGGACACTCGGAAGAACCCCCTCCTGGGGCTGCGGACACTGAACCTTTCTTGGGTTTGCGGGTGGGACAAAACTGAATGAAATGTCCAGACCCACCGCAATAAAAGCAGAGTTTGTTAACCTTTCTATGGCTTCTCTCAGTTTCAGAAAGACTGGGTCGTGGGAAGCTCCGAAACTTGCCTTTGCTTGATACAGGGCAGCTATGTTCAAAATCAAGTACTTCAGATGCACAATTCTTCCTTTTACCAGAAGACAGCTTCATAGATTTTGGCAGAGTGGATAATATCTCAGAAGACAGAACTTGTAAAGTAATCAGTTTCATCCTGAAATCTGCCAGTAATGTAGGGTCCAGAAAAGGCATTAACTCGGAAGGCATACAACTCATTAGTGATGAAGCCATTTTCCTGAAGTCCTGTATAACCTCAAACCTTCTGCACACTTTTTTAGGGCCAGTTCATACTGTCATGGGTACTAGGCTTCTCTGTGTGTGCGTGCGCAGGAGGTACATGAAATGAGGTATGTAGAGACAAAAGGAAATGGATATAGCTTTATAAATGCAAAAATAACTGAATCCATAGGCATAAACTATGTTATCAACAGATAATAGACCAGGTATGTAAGATAACAGGGTACTGGGAGAATGCAGGTCAACTATACAGGTTACCTGAGTACTGGAAGAATGCAGGCCAGCTACTCAGTTCTTTAACAACAAGCTGAGGGAATACAGGTTACCTGAGTACTGGTAGAATGCAGGCCAGCTACTCAGTTTCTTAACAACAAGCTGAGGGAATACAGGTTACCTGAGTACTGGGAGAATGCAGGCCAGCTACTCAGTTCCTTAACCATGGGCTGAGAGAATACAGGTTACCTGAGTACTGGGAGAATGCAGGCCAGCTACTCAGTTCCTTAACAACAAGCTGAGGGAATACAGGTTACCTGAGTACTGGGAGAATGCAGGCCAGCTACTCAGTTCCTTAACCATGGGCTGAGAGAATGCAGGTTACCTGAGTACTGGGAGAATGCAGGCCAGCTACTCAGTTCTTTAACAACAAGCTGAGGGAATACAGGTTACCTGAGTACTGGAAGAATGCAGGCCAGCTACTCAGTTCCTTAACCATGGGCTGAGAGAATACAGGTTACCTGAGTACTGGGAGAATGCAGGCCAGCTACTCAGTTCTTTAACAACAAGCTGAGGGAATACAGGTTACCTGAGTACTGGGAGAATGCAGGCCAGCTACTCAGTTCTTTAACAACAAGCTGAGGGAATACAGGTTACCTGAGTACTGGAAGAATGCCGGTCAGCTGCTCAGTAGTCCATTAACAATGAGCTGAGAGATTGCAGCCTCAAAGGTGGACTTGATGAACTGGCACAGGAGTGCTTGTGAACAGAGGATAAATAGCAGCTTCCCAGGTGCAAACTACAGCTGAACATAACTAGATAATCAATGCTGCCAGGTCACAGAGTGGGAACTGCTAGATAGACCAGGAGGCAGAGAGTGACACCTAGAGGCAGAAAAGATATATGGCACGGATCATGACAGGAACTTCTGAATACTATCCCTTAGAATACCTTCCAATACTTTCCCCACTATAGATGTAAGACTAACTGGTCTATAATTACCCGGTACAGCTTTGCTTCCCTTTCCGAATATTGGCACTACTTCCGCTATATGCCAGTCTTTGGGAACCATACCTGAAATAACTGAATCTTTAAAGATCAAAAATAGCGGTCTTGCAAGTTCAGAGTGAAGCTCCATAAGAACCCTTGGGTGATTCCATCGGGACCCGGTAACTTATTAATGTTTACATTTTTTTAATCGGTCATAGACTACCTCCTGTCACAATCCTGACTGTAGGTTTCATATTTGGTGACTTACCCCTGCCATCTGTCCCGGATCCTGTGTCTTTTTTAAACAGGTTGTCAGCTCTGAGTTTTCCTGAGTTCTCTGCCTGAAAGGTAATAGTTAATTAGCTCCATCTGTGGTGATCTCCTGTGTGAGGCTGAATTCAGTAATCTGAAGTTTAGGCCTAAAAGCCAGCATCCTATGTTTTGCAGAAGTTCAGGCTTCAGTGTTCTCTCGGCCTGCTAGGCCTCATTCTACATCACAGCCTTGGCTAGAGTAGTCACATGACAGTGACTGTTCACCTGACCCAGAGTTGTTCAATCCTCTGCCAGCCTGAGACTCTCTGCATCACCTAATCCTGCTCACCAATCACCAAGGACCAGGAAGTATAAATCAGGAGGCTGAGTTAGAAACTGGGCCAGTTCCTTGTGTCACACTCACAGCTATGTGTGAGTCTTCAAGCTGAGCTCCCTAAAGGTAACCTTTATACTCTGGTTCCTGTGAAAACTCTGTTCCTTGTTACCCTGTTTGGTTTACTTTTGTGTTGCCACTGATGATCACTATTTCCTCGAGTCTCAAAGTAAAGGCACAGCTGCAGTGGTTCATCTTAAAGGCACAGTATTATATTCCATAGTCTCAACTGAAAACCACAGCTGCCGTGGTTCATCTATACTGCTGTTGTAGTTGTGATCTCCAGAGCTCCCGTATCCCTGCAGCATCTCCGTGCCTCAGCATCTCCGTGCCTCAGTACCTCAGTGCCTCAGCACCTCAGTGCCTCAGCATCTCCGTGCCTCAGTACCTCAGTACCTCCGTGCCTCAGTACCTCCGTGCCTCAGTACCTCCGTGCCTCAGTACCTCCGTGCCTTAGTATCTCCGTGCCTTAGTATCTCCGTGCCTCAGTACCTCCGTGCCTCAGTACCTCCGTGCCTCAGCACCTCCGTGCCTCAGTACCTCCCAGCACCTCTGTGCCTCAGCACCTCGTGCCTCCAGCATCTCCGTGCTTCCAGTATCTCTGTGTCTCAGCACCTCGTGCCTCCAGTACCTCCGTGCCTCAGCGCCTCGTGCTTCCAGCACCTCGTGACTCAGCACCCCCGTGCCTCAGCACCTCGTGCCTCCAGCGTCTCCGTGCTTCAGCATCTCAGTGCCTCCAAGCACCTCAGTGTCTCTACGCACCCCAGTGTCTCTACGCACCCCAGTGTCTCTACGCACCCCAGTGTCTCCAAGCACTTCCGTGCCTCCTAGCACCTCAGTGTCTCCAAGCATCCAGTGCACTTTAGCGCAGTTGTACCTGGTATTCTTCACTGATTCATCAGCGCCTTTCCAGTTCTGTCTTTCAGGAGACCTTCAGCGCCCACACGTGCTTCCTGTCTGCCGACCTAATCCTGCATGAGAAGAACCTAGATTCGGCCATCTCTGCCGCGGTTCCTCTTCCCAGTCACCGGAAGAAACCCCGAGTCCACAACATTCCCAAACCAGGTCAGTGGCAGTATTCATATAATCCTCCAGTCGCCCGCACAGACTTCACTAACACCGGGTTCACAAAACCTCAGTCATGACAGTAGGAACTGGCCACATGGACCCGGCCGAAAGTGTTTGTCTGACGCAGGACCTCCTAAGCAATATTGCAGGACGCTTGGAAGGTCTGGAGTCGACTCAGCATCAATTGGCACAGTGTCTGCAGCGGAATTCGTTCTCCAGAGATTCTCTGACCTTCTGCACTAAGACTCCTGACCAACTGCAGATTTTCTACCAGATGTTATTACAGTTACAAGAACTTTTGTTGAGTATTCTTTCTGTGATGCCTGATCTCTTCAGGAATACTGCCAACGTTGTTGATCCTGTTTTGTCCCAACCAGTTAATAGAGTCTCTTCCTCTGTGCAAGGAAAAGTTGTTCATCAGAGCTATCCACGGCCCAAACTCTCTGAAGCTGAACGTCAGCGGTGTAGGGAGCTACACCTCTGTCTTTACTGTGGAAATTCTGGTCATTTTGTTAAAGACTGCATTCTTCGTAAGCCAGGGAATGGTGACAAATCTCAGTATCACAGTGCTCATGTCTACAAGTCATCCACAGTAGCCGATCCTGCTACTACTGACAGGGGTATCAAGATGGCTACTCTGAAAGAGACTCAAATTTATGACTGGGGTCCGGTGATTAAACAACCTTATCCCAAGTTGGGTGTCCAGAGAAGAATATTCAAGCCATTTAGAGTCACAGAGGAGTCCATGTCATTAGCCCAAGGAGGGGCGTCCGTGTCATTAGCCCAAGGAGGGGCATCCGTGTTTTTAGCCCAAGGAGGGGCGTCCGTGCCTACAGCCCAAGGAGGGGCGTCCGTGTCTTCAGCCCAAGGAGGGGCGTCCGTGTCTTCAGCCCAAGGAGGGGCGTCCGTGTCTTCAGCCCAAGGAGGGGCGTCCGTGTCTACAGCCCTAGGAGGGGCATCCGTGTCTTCAGCCCAAGGAGGGGCGTCCGTGTCTTCAACCCCAGTGAGGGGTTCAGAGCGTCCAGCCCCAGTGAGGGGTTCAGAGGGTCCAGCCCCAGTGAGGGGTTCAGAGGGTCCAGCCCCAGGGAGACTACAGAGCGCTGCCCAGCCAGAGAGACTACAGAGCGCTGCCCAGCCAGAGAGACTACAGAGCGCTGACCAGCCAGAGAGTCTACAGAGTGCTGACCAGCCAGAGAGTCTACAGAGTGCTGCCCAGCCCGAGAGTCTACAGAGTGCTGCCCAGCCAGAGAGTCTACAGAGTGCTGCCCAGCCAGAGAGTCTACAGAGTGCTGCCCAGCCAGAGAGTCTACAGAGTGCTGCCCAGCCAGAGAGTCTACAGAGTGCTGCCCAGCCCCGGGAAGTGGGGGCTCTTGCCTCAACCCAGCCCCATGAAGAGGGGGCTCTTGCCTTAGCCCAGCCCCGTGAAGAGGGGGCTCTTGCCTCAGCCCAGCCCCGTGAAGAGGGGGCTCCTGCCTTAGTTCAGCCCCATGAAGAAAGGGCTCAGCCCGTCCCGGTTCCAGCCGGTCCAGCAATATTCCAGGCTCCACCTGGTCAGTCCGTCCCGGTTCCAGCCGGTCCAGCAATACTCCAGGCCCAGCCTGGTCAGTCCGTCCCGGTTCCAGCCGGTCCAGCAATATTCCAGGCTCCACCTGGTCAGTCCGTCCCGGTTCCAGCCGGTCCAGCTATACTCCAGGCCCAGCCTGGTCAGTCCGTCCCGGTTCCAGCCGGTCCAGCAATACTCCAGGCCCAGCCTGGTCAGTCCGTCCCGGTTCCAGCCGGTCCAGCAATACTCCAGGACTAGTCTGGTCAGTCTTCGTTGGCTCCAGCCAATTCAAGTATCCTCGGATCCAATCCAGTCCTACTCGTCCAGCCAAAGCTTTCTTCAGCTTCAGCCTCTAAGCTTTCGTCTGATGGTTTTCCACCTATTTACTTTGATGGAGATTTATTGCAATATGCCGCTCTGGTTGAACAATTTCTCTCTCGGATGGAGTCTGATCCTTTAGGTGCAGTAACTCCTTCCAACGTTACTCGATATCTGTTCCTGGCATTCAGAGGAAGAGCTTTGGAGTGGGCCAACATGCTTTTTGAGAGTAATGATCCTGTGTTCCATGACTTACAGACTTTTAGTAATGCTGTGGTTAAAGAATTTGGTCCTAAACCTTTGGAATCTGACTCGGTAAAAAAATCATGCTCTAAAGGGAATGCAGAAGGAAGTTTGTGCTGTCCTCCCAGGGATAATCTAAGAATCTCCTTCGGACATTCCGCTGTCCTTGGTTAAAACCAAATATTCCCGTAAGAAGAAGAGGCATCAACGAAGGTCCTAAATTCTTCTGTATGAATTTCTCAAGTTCCTCTAAGATTCAAGATGGGTGTCCGGAGTCCACCCTTGAAGAGGGGGATACTGTCACAATCCTGACTGTAGGTTTCATATTTGGTGACTTACCCCTGCCATCTGTCCCGGATCCTGTGTCTTTTTTAAACAGGTTGTCAGCTCTGAGTTTTCCTGAGTTCTCTGCCTGAAAGGTAATAGTTAATTAGCTCCATCTTTGGTGATCTCCTGTGTAAGGCTGAATTCAGTAATCTGAAGTTTAGGCCTAAAAGCCAGCATCCTATGTTTTGCAGAAGTTCAGGCTTCAGTGTTCTCTCGGCCTGCTAGGCCTCATTCTACATCACAGCCTTGGCTAGAGTAGTCACATGACAGTGACTGTTCACCTGACCCAGAGTTGTTCAATCCTCTGCCAGCCTGAGACTCTCTGCATCACCTAATCCTGCTCACCAATCACCAAGGACCAGGAAGTATAAATCAGGAGGCTGAGTTAGAAACTGGGCCAGTTCCTTGTGTCACACTCACAGCTATGTGTGAGTCTTCAAGCTGAGCTCCCTAAAGGTAACCTTTATACTCTGGTTCCTGTGAAAACTCTGTTCCTTGTTACCCTATTTGGTTTATTTTTGTGTTGCCACTGATGATCACTATTTCCTCGAGTCTCAAAGTAAAGGCACAGCTGCAGTGGTTCATCTTAAAGGCACAGTATTATATTCCATAGTCTCAACTGAAAACCACAGCTGCCGTGGTTCATCTATACTGCTGTTGTAGTTGTGATCTCCAGAGCTCCCGTATCCCTGCAGCATCTCCGTGCCTCAGCATCTCCGTGCCTCAGCATCTCCGTGCCTCAGTACCTCAGTGCCTCAGCACCTCAGTGCCTCAGCACCTCAGTATCTCCGTGCCTCAGTACCTCAGTGCCTCAGCACCTCAGTGCCTCAGTACCTCCGTGCCTCAGCACCTCCGTGCCTCAGTACCTCCCAGCACCTCCGTGCCTCAGCACCTCGTGCCTCCAGCATCTCCGTGCTTCCAGCATCTCTGTGTCTCAGCACCTCGTGCCTCCAGTACCTCCGTGCCTCAGCGCCTCGTGCTTCCAGCACCTCGTGCCTCAGCACCCCCGTGCCTCAGCACCTTGTGCCTCCAGCGTCTCCGTGCTTCAGCATCTCAGTGCCTCCAAGCACCTCAGTGCCTCCAAGCACCTCAGTGTCTCTACGCACCCCAGTGTCTCTACGCACCCCAGTGTCTCTACGCACCCCAGTGTCTCCAAGCACTTCCGTGCCTCCTAGCACCTCAGTGTCTCCAAGCATCCAGTGCACTTTAGCGCAGTTGTACCTGGTATTCTTCACTGATTCATCAGCGCCTTTCCAGTTCTGTCTTTCAGGAGACCTTCAGCGCCCACACGTGCTTCCTGTCTGCCGACCTAATCCTGCATGAGAAGAACCTAGATTCGGCCATCTCTGCCGCGGTTCCTCTTCCCAGTCACCGGAAGAAACCCCGAGTCCACAACATTCCCAAACCAGGTCAGTGGCAGTATTCATATAATCCTCCAGTCGCCCGCACAGACTTCACTAACACCGGGTTCACAAAACCTCAGTCATGACACCTCCTCACTTAAATAAGCAATTAGCAGTGGGACATTATCTTTGTTGAGATTGTGTGTTAGTCCCTGCATTTGGTCCTCTCTTGTAAATACCATTAAAAAAAACCTCATTTAGTTTGTCCGCTATTTCATTATCATTTTTGATTAAGACTCCCAACTTGTCTTTTAAAGGACCTATACTCTCCTTCTATAATCTTTTGCTGTTGATATATTTAAAAAAAATTGGGATTTGCTTTGCTTTCCTTTGCTACTAGTTTTTCAGTTTCTACTTTAGCCGCTCTTATTTCTTTTTTTGCATATTTTGTTACAATCCTTATAGTGCTGAACTGACGCTGCATTCCCGTCAGATTTGTATTTTTTGAATGCTCTACTTTTCTTGCCCATTAGTTCCTTTATCTTTTTGTTAAGCCACATTGGTTTGGGATTTTTATTCCTTTTTTTGCTGCTAGTGGGAATAAATTTGCGAGTATTTTTAACTAGCAGTGATTTTAACACATTCCATTTCTACGTAGTATTTTTTCCTTGAAACAAAATTTCCCATTCAATGTCCCTTAAGGCTTCCCTCATCATGTCAAAGTTGGCTTTGCTAAAGTTTAGAGTCCTAGTTGAGCCAGTATAGGACTGCTTAAGAAAACTGATATTGAATGTGACCATATTGTGGACGTTGTTTCCTATGGGCTCCCCTACTATAATATTTGATACCAATTCCCCATTGTTTGTTAATACTAGGTCTAAGATTGCATTGTACCTAGTTGGTTCCTCGATTAATTAAACTAAGTAGTTATCATTTAGTGTGTTTAAAAACATATTACCCCTAGCAGTATCACATGAATCGATTTTCCAGTTTATCTCTGGATAGTTAAAATCTCCCATCACTACTATGTCTCCTACTCCTGCTGCTTTTTCAATTTGCTTCAGTAACAATTCCTCATCAGACACATTAATACCAGGTGACCTGTAGCATAACCCCAATACTAACTTTTTTATTCCTTTACCCCCACATGCAATTTATACCCATAATGTCTCAGCAGTATTTACAGTCCCCTCTTGAATCTCTTCCCGTATATCAGGTTTAAAAATGGCTTTACGTAAAGACACACCCCTCCCCCCCGTTTATTTAATCTGTCTCTCCTGAACAGCGTATAACCATCTAGGTTGACTGTCCAATCATGAGATTCGTCCCATTAAGTTTCAGTAATGCCTATAACATCATACTGTTTGCTTGCTGCAAGGATTTCTAGTTTGCCCTTTTTACCTGTAAGGCTTCTAGCATTTACATACATACAATTAAGATAAGTATTTCCCCTTGTGCTAGGGACATCATTCTCTTTATGCAGCAATGATGACCTGTAATCATTATTAGTTAGTTTTTTGGTAAAACCCTTTTTAATACCCATGTTAATACCCTTGCCGGCTGCTCTCTCCCTCCCCCCCACTCCTCTCCCATTTCGTTCACTAGCGCCATCCCCACTATTCTCACTGCATGACCCGTAGTTTCTAGCTAAACCCTCCCCCCAGGCACCTAGATTTTGGAAAGCCTAAATGGAAATCTAGACATCAGTGTCCTTGAGATACTGACGAGAGGAGCTATGAGGTCTGCACCTCCATAGATGCAGTCTTGTATGGGGATGATGCAGAGTCGATCAAATGTCCGTTTGCCGAGCATATCCTGTGTGCTCCAAAACGAAGCGCACACAACATGAGACTGCAATAACCCTGTTCCCGATGCCAATGCGATCTGATTGCATTGACTGCGAACGTCTCTGCCTTTCAATCAGGCAGGTTTGCAGGGCGGTGATGGGGTGGTGCAGGGAAAACGGGGGAGGGTCGACTGTGTTTTCGGGGTGGCTGCATGACGTCACATGTAGCCGCTCCGATGACAAAAGTAGTGGCTGACCTCCTGCATACGGGTGCACTGTGAAAGACAATGCAATACGCGCGTGCAGGCCGCCTGCCATTATAGTAGTACACAAACCTTAGCATTAAATTGCTGACACGTTGAAGCTTACCGTGGAGTCATAATCTATTTTTTCTGATGGAATGCTGCCACCTTGGATACTACGATACTACAAATCATCAGATTTGCTTACTATCATGCCCATTGGCAGTACACAATGAAGTGCAGAATTTATATTAAGGGGGGTGATTCAGAGGTGGATGCAGTCGCAGTATCCTATTGCTATGCCCACAGGCTGTGGTGCAAATTCACTGATGCGCACAAATAAGCACTATCAGCAGATGATCGGACAACATGCCCTGACTGTTAGCCCCAATGAAACACTGACATGGCCCTGATTGTTAGCCACCTCCCCCAGTTACCACCCAGAAACACCAATCAATATTGAATGGATCTCCATGCAGTTTTGATCTGCCTCCCCCGATGGAAACCATCAGGGCATAGTGCATTTCGGACACACGCGTAAAAAATGAAAACCTCTTTTCCTGCTTCCAACACAGAATCAGCCCCTAAATGTGTGAATCCGCATTTATGGCCCAGTCTGATCTATGTTCTCTATTATTAAATCCGTTCTCTACAGTATGTGGCAAATAAAGCTAGATGCTGCTGGAAGGGAACAATGCGACTGAGATGAATAATTAAGGCTCTGGTGGGTACTTTTTCATTTTGGTAATTAACTACTTCATCTCATGGTCCTAGGCTGATGATGGCAAGTTCTGTATAGACAAGACACCTACACCACAGGAATGGCTAGGACCAGGTAGATGAGGCATTTGAACTTTGGGAAGCATACCTTTAGTGTGGATCCGGCCAGGATTCCGGCAGTAGAAATACAGATGCCGTGATCCCGACACTACTCGGAATGCCGACATTGGCATCCCAAATAGGGTCACAAGCCTGGCGCAGGAATCCCAAACGATCGTGTGCCAGCCTGTCTGAGAGGTAAGCCGCGGGGAGGGAAGGTTAGGTTAAGGTTAGGCTTCGGGAGGGGGGTGGGGGTAAGATTAGGCACCCCTGCGGATGGTTAGGGATACGTGGGGGGAAGATTTAGGTTTAGGCTGTGGGGCGGGGTGGGTTAGGTCTAGACACCAACGACAAGGGTTAGGTTTAGGCTGTTAGGTTTAGGCTGTGGAAAGGGAAGATTAGGGTTAGGAGGGCATCTCAACATTGGGATGCAGCGGTCGATATTATGACCGCCAGCATCCCAGCTGCCGGCATATAAATCCTAACCCCAACCACCTCTGTGGTTACATTAAATGTTGGGAGGTAAGCCCATGAAGTCCAGAAGTGAAAGAAGGGCAATTAAAACTTGTATAACATTGGGTATGTTATGTACCATTAAGTTGCAATTCCTTTGAAACATTTTTTTATCACATCAGTCAATTAGGCTGACTTAGGTAAACTGCTTAATTCCTTTGTTCTATACAGCATGTGTAACAGTAACTGATACTGAGCTTAATATTCAGAGCACAGAGCAAGTAAAATGGTTGCGTACAACTGATCAATATAAATAGACACTGTTAAGTAGGAAACGTTCAAGGTCATTTTTTTTATTATCAGATACAGTTGACAAGTATTCCTGCACATTATTAAAAAAAAAAAGGATATATGCTTGATTTGCATGGGGAAAGAGCCCGAGTTAGTTGATGAAGGGGACTTTGAAATTTGATTAAGCCCTATTTCGGAAGAAAATAAATTTTTGTATTTAGGGCTTTTCACCTGATCACAATAAGACACCTTAGACATCATTCTACTAGGTACATAAGGTTTTGTCCATAACTCCAGTGGCGGTTCAAGGGGCGGAATGGCAGAGCAATTACCTGGGGTGTTGATTCACTCTGCCAACGCAACCTCCTGATAGATTATTGCCAGGCTAACAATCGAATCGCTGGGCACTAGGACCCAGCAGCACACCACGTAAGCACGACTGCCAACATGCTTTCTGCACATGCGCAGCTCACTGCCATGTCTATACTCCATGCTGCACCACCAATGAAGAGGAGCATGCAGGCTGGGTTGAGTCTGAATTCAGGTGGGCTAAAGGACCTCTGAAGTCACAACCATTTGATGTCAGAGGGAGGGGCAAGGTCAGCTGACATTTAGAACATGAGATCTCGAAATGTGTACTCTCATGGGCTCACTTTGCTCAACACGCTTTGGGCACAGGTTCATTTTACCTATAGATGTCCACGTGGATAGTGACCTTGCCCCTTCCCCTGCTGTCATGGTTCACATGGTTGTTACATTCAAGGTCCTTTAGCCCACTTGGATCTAGCCAACCATGCAGGTTGACCAAGGAGAAGGTAACTTGGAGGGGATTGTTTCTTGAAGTCACAAAGGAGGTTGGAGTCATGGGGGTCAGAATGCCGGAGTGACAGGGGTCAAGGGACCAAAGTGACAAAAGGCTGGTGAGACATTGGGCAGGGGGCTGGAGAGATCGGGCAGGAGGTTAGAGAGATAGGGCAGGAGGCTCGAGTGACTGGTGACAGGAGAAGGCTGTAGTGATGGGGCAAGAGGATATTGTGGCAGGGAAGGAAGTTGGAGTGATGGGGCAGGAGCTTGGAGAAACACTGACCGTCATTCCAAGTTGATCGCTCGATATCTACTTTTAGCAGCCGTGCAAACGCATAGTCGCCGCCCACGGGGGAGTGTATTTTCGCTTTGCAAGTGTGCGAACGTCTTTTGCATCAGAGCTCTGCAAAAACATTTTGTGCAATTTCAGAGTAGGTCTTGACTTACTCAGTCCTTGCGATCACTTCGGTGTTTTTGTTCCCGGAATTGACGTCAGACACCCACCCTGCAAACGCCTGGACACGCCTGCGTTTTGCCAAACACTCCCAGAAAACGGTCAGTTGACACCCACAAACGCCCTCTTTCTGTCAGTCTCCTTGCGATCGGCTGTGCAAATGGAATCATCGTAGAAGCCATCGCTGGGTAACGAACCACTGTGTACTCGTACAACGCGCCTCTGCATTGCGGTGCATACGCATGTGCAGAATTGCCCCGTTCTGCCATGATCGCTGTGCTGCGAAAATCCATAGCGAGCTAAAATCTTGGCATGACCCCCATGGGGCAGAAGGCTGTAGAGCCAGGCAGTTGAGTAACAGGGGACAGGAGGCTGGAAAGAAAGGAAACTTGAGTGACAGGTCAAAGAATCCACCATATTGGGCAAGTTGCATGTTTTTTAGTACACACACATGCACACACGCACACACACACACACACACACACACACACACACACACACACACACACACACACACACGACAAGGGGGGCACCAAAGGGTCTTTTCACCCTTGGCTCTACTTGGTTTAGAACTGGCCTTGCAAATAAGGGGGGTTTATGGTGGTTATGTATTGCATAGAAACTTTGCTGAAATTGAGCTTTGCTGGATGAAAGTTCGGTTGGCCTAATGGCCCCCATACATCTGCAATATACCAACTCTATTGAGAATATTAGTTCCAATACTATGTAGTGTGGTGATTGGACTAGAGGGCAGAAACTGTGTCAGGTAAACTTAAAAGTAGCCATGGAGACAATATGCTGTGATGGTTGTTTCGGTAACAATAAACTAATGAGCGGCAGGTTGGATTGGCAACTGGGTGGCCACTGCCATGAAGCAATTATGCAAAATTATACAAAAATCCCAAATAAAATACAAATTATAATTTAAGTGTGGTTAAATGGTATGTTGATTATAAAACAGAGGATTTAAGTGCAAATAACGATTGTCATTTACGGTGAATATGTCTATTATAAGACAGGACCAGGTTTCTATTAGACATGTTGGGACCAATGCAGAGTTCAATGCAAATTGCCGATATTCGCTTGTGTGTGGCGTTGTACTCATCTATGTAACCACACCACCTCTCTTTATATGCCTGGTGTAATATCTATACAGGCCCGGCGTCAGGGGGATACAAAGGGTACGCCTGAGCTGGGCCCCGAGGTTCTGAGGGTCACTAAACACTGCTGCAGCACCTAGTAGTGGAGTATAACGGGTATCGCATTGGTGCCCGCCTGGTGCGGCAGAGGTAGGCAATATAAAACAGAATTAACAAGGCGCACAACGAGTGACATCCCAACACACCGCATGATGCTGCGTCCTTCCCTGTTCTGTCCCTGCCGTGGTGTCCATCCACCTAAGAGGAACAGGGTCAGGAGGAATAGGCGTGACTGGAACTGCCACCGGACAGGATTAACACACACCAGCACCAACAACCCAAAGCTCTAACCACTGCCACTGTTCACAACCAGGCTGTTGGTAAGTGACAGTGTGCATTTATATAATAGTCTATTGTGCCATATGCACTGCATATGCTACATATAACACAAACTCTATTTCGTCACTGTTCAGCATATGGACTCTTGTGTGTGTATGTGTGTGTTTTCCTCAATCCGTTGCTAGCCAGAAGCTAAGCTAATTAATTAACAGCACCTGTGATCTGCCTTGACGTATGTGTTCAGTACAGGGAAACAGTGCTTCCGATGCTGGACCTGCCGGCTGGACGATAGGCCCAGTGGTGTGCGATGTACGCTAGGAAGTCACATACCTCCCAACATGACCTTCTCCAAGAGGTACAGAATGCTCTACTTCAGGACTTCCCCCTTAATTTATGATTGCCCTCACCTGTGATGAAACACCTTCCTTATCCATTAACCGGTTCAAGATATGTGATGGTAATTCTAAATTAAGAAAAATTCCAGATGCAGAGCATTTTGTCCCTCCTGCAGAGGGTCATGTTGGGAGGTATGAAGCCATATGAATGTCTTACCAACCTGTCTGTGAATTGTGAACTGCTTTCTATAACCTGTGAACTGCCATGCTGTAAAACCTATTCTGTTGGAAGTTTACCTGCTGCTGTCCGCTTAAGTGAGAAAATAATGAAAACACCTTGTACTTTATCCAGTATATGTGACCCTCTTCGCTGTTCTACCTGTTCTTCACACGGGAGTTTCTGATTTACAGTACACGGTTGTAAATATAAATGAGTGTTTAATATTTGGTAAATCCATACCTCCCAACATGACCCTCTCCAGGAGGAGCAAAATGCTCTGCTTCTGGACTTTTCTCTTCATTTATGATTGCCAGCACCTGTGTTGAACAGATCCAAAGAATGGATAAGAAAGGTGTTTCAGCACAGGTGATGGCAATCAAAAATTAAGAAGGAAATCCAGGAGCAGAGCATTCTGTCCCTCTTGGAAAGGGTCATGTTGCGAGGTACTGTATGTAAATCTATAGAGATGTAAATTTGAGACATCGTAATGTAAGTATATATTAATCCATGGTTCTTGGCGTTATCCGATAAGCACTCATAGCACATATGATAAAAAGTGACAGGACCATTTTTGTAGTTTATGAAATTCTACCCACTAGAGGTGCAATCCAAATTTTGATCTAATTGTCCATATGGGCATTAACTTTCATGCAACACAAGCCACGCATCGGAAATTACGTCATTATGTCAACCCACTGTTCATCCCCTTAGGGGAGGTTTATTACAATTCTAATTAAGTAGTTTTTCTATTTCCCATCTGAAGAATACCAATGTTAGATTTCAGCTTCCTAACATATCAGGAAGTAAGAGAATTAGTGATGAGTCAGTCAGTCGGTGAGTGAGTCAGAGATATGATAAAAAGTGACAGGACCATTTTTGTAGTTTATTAAATTCTAGACACTGGAGGTGCAATCCAAATTTTGATCCGATTGTCCGTTTGGGCGTTATAGTTCACGCAACGCAAGCCATGCATCGGCGATGATGTCATTATGTCAACTCCCTTTTCATCCCCTTAGGGGAGGTTTAGTAAAATTCTAATTACATCGACTTCCTATCTTCCACCTGAAGAATGCCAATGTTAGATTTCAGCTTCCTAACATATCGGGAAGTAAGAGAATTCAGTGACGAGTCAGTCAGTGAGTGATGGCTTTCACACACATTATATATATATATATATTTCCAAAGGTCGGCACTCACTTCTGTCCCATATGTATAGCTTGCCACGGTGCTGCGTCGAAAAAAAGCATGTAGGTAAACCCAAGAACGGCACTCACTGGTCTCACAAAGAAATACTGGACACGGTCCTCTTATCATTGGTTGCCATGTGCAACATCTCCACTGGCTCACTTCTCCACTTTTATCACTGCTTAGTACATGTCCCCCTAAATGGGTTAAACAACTGTGGCCAATTGTGGCCACGGATCCTGATCTTAAGGAATTGCATGGATCACGTATTTCACCAAGCTACTCACGAAGCCGTAGCACCTGTGATATCATGGTCAAGATAGATATCACGGGATTTGCTACAACCAAAAAAACTAAGATGCAATTCTTAAGTAGAAGATATGGTTGTTTTCTCTGCCTAGGTTGCACAATATGTGGCTATAAGCAGATGGGCGAGTTTGTGTCACATGCTTATTTTGGTAAGAAGTTCAAAATTAGATGGCCCCTTACATGCACCAGTAAGTTTGTTGTTTACCTACAGTATGTGGGCAAAACAATGCAACAATTTAAAGAGAGGATGACGCAGCATCGAGCATTTATTAGAGCTGCGCTGGAAACAGGCAAAAGCGAACAGTCTGTTGCCGGACATTTTTTCATTAAAAAACATGGCGGTATATTTACTAAGATTCATGTTCCTGGTGAATTGGTGTGAGTTTGAACTCAAATTTTATTGGTCGTATTTTTTTGCAACTTTTTGTAATCATTAACTAGAATTTACTAAGCTACCGTGTTTGTCTAATTCATATTTTCTGATGTCGATGTAATTCGTATTACTAGGGTGTTTTTTTCGGCCGTATGTGTTTTTTTCCGCCCGTACAAGATTTTTGTGATGCCTGATTCGTATTTTTCAAGTGCGGCAGTGTTTTCTTGTCAGTGCGGCCACATTTTGTCATTTTCTTTCGATTTCGAAGGTAATGCCTGACTGGTTGTGTAGAATACAAGGGAGTGTCAAAGCGCAGCCATATAAATAGTAATACGCCCCAAACCGTCCGCAGCTCGTGGTTTAAGTTAGTGGAGAGGAGAGAGATAATGGTCTGAGGAGATGGTGAGTGATTTGTTGTTCTATATTGCGAGTTCTGAGTGTTGTAGTGTGTTTGTAAGCTGTCTAGTCTTTTAATTGTCTTGTTCTTTATTAGTATGTCATTTTTTAAGTCATTAATTTGAGTCTCTTGTCAGTGTTTGTGTGTGTGTGTGTGTGTGTGTGTGTGTGTGTGTGGTGTGTAGAGGAGTATGTTTTGTGTTATTTTTATTTATAAGTGTTCTCTGTTGTTTGTCTTCAGTATGCCTCATGCAGTGGTTAGTGAGGTGGAGGATGTTAGTGAGGGAGGTGAGGTGGAGGATGTTAGTGAGGGAGGTGAGGTGGAGGAGGTTAGTGAGGGAGCTGAGGTGGAGGAGGTTAGTGAGGTAGGTGTGGCGGAGGAGGTTAGTGAGGTGGGGAGGGGGAGGATGCGCCTGAGTCCTCTAATGAAAGTGATGTGGCTCCGCAGCCACGCACCAGGACCAAGTCAGGGTGCAATGTCAAGTTTACTTTTGCTGAAAATGAGGACCTGGTGCGGGTTATTATGAGGTACCATCGGCAGCTTTTTGGTCCACAGGCTGACAAGGTATCCTCCCGTAGGAAAACAGCCATCTGGAAGAAGGTGATTGATGCTGTTAATAGGGAGGGGATGGTGAAGCTAACCGAGGACACATGTAGAAAGAGGTTCTATAATATCAAGCAGCGTGTGAAAGCCAAAATGTCCAAGGAGGCCAATTCTGCACTCCAAACAGGAGGTGGCCGTCCTTTTGTGGCCTCTTATTTGGATTATGAGGTGCCCCTGCAGAACCTGATTCCACCTGAAGTCGTGAGGGGGACTTTTGTTCATGACTCAGATCGCCCCAAGAAGGCTGGTAAGTTGTGATTGTGTTTTTTGAAGTATTAGGATGTCCTTTTGTTGTTGTGTCAATTGTTTACTTTTGTGTTGTTTGGTCCAAATAATGTTTTGTTGTTTAATATGTGCTCAGGCTTGATATTAGTCAATTGTGCATGGTGTAGGCATTTTTTTATTTATTTTTGGTGCGTTGTCAAACTGTAGTATTTTACAGTGCTTGTGGTTGCATCATGCTCATTTTTTTTTTTTAAATGGTGGAGTGTGTTTTTTAGGGTGTGCTTCCAAAACCAACCATACGGTTTGATTTTCCGCATTGGTTTTGCCCATTGGTTGTATTTTAATTGTTTGGCCCAATACAGGATTAGTAGCTGTATGTGTATTATTTGTAAACACAGTATGTAAACATTTATGGTGATGTATTGCTTGGTTTTAAAATTAAAGTTCATACAGAGATACATCATGTTTTGGGTACTATTTTTGTAATGGGGATACTAAAAAACAAACTAATTGCATCATACTCATTTGCAGTATCCAAAAAGTCACACACAGCCACCGGCCCAGGCTCCACTCTGACTGATGCTGAGGATGCTGCTGATGCTGATAAGAACCAGTAGCGTCACAAGGCGGGTGCGGGGGGTGCGGCCCGCACCCGGGTGTGACGCCTGGAGGAGGGTGACACCAAATGTCAGCTCCTCCGCACTGACAGGAACCAGGTGCTGCAGTGAGAAAGTCTCCTACAGCACCCGGCTCCTGTCACAGAAGAGGAGCCGACAGCGGACGGAGACTGGCTCTGGGGGAAGCCCAGCATCTCCGGAGATGCTGGGCACGCCCTCAGAGTGACGATTCCGGGATCCCCGTGAAGCCACGCCCCCAAGCACAAGGCCACGCCCCCTTGTTTGCCGCGTTCGCGACAGGAGATCAGGGGCGCGCACCGGGTGTCACCACACCCGGTGACGCCTCTGGTAAGAACAATAGCTTTGGGTTTGTTTTTACATCATTTTGCCATGGCAATTAATGTTTATTTTGTGGTTTAGGGCCATCAACACACGTGTTGCCATCGCGGAAACGCAGTCTGGGTATGTCTGCCCGCCCAGTACACATCACACCACCATGTCGAGGCATGTCAGAGGTATCAGCCGCCCCTCCTATGCAACTCTTGGACAGTCCGCAGCCATTGTCACCACATTCTCCACACCTGCCTGGTGAGTGTTAAACAACCTGAACATAATAAACCCACATACTTACACACACACACACACACACACACACACACACACACACACACACACACACACACACACACACACACACACACACACACTTTACCATATGCCAAACATTGTGCCAATTCTTCAAAGATGCCTTTCCGATTTCACATGGCTTATTGGCCATACCGACCAAACACATTCCACTCAACATTTATGTTAGTCCATATAGGTGGTCATTCCGAGTTGTTCGCTCACTGCCGTTTTTCGCAGCGCAGCAATCAAGTGAAAAAGCGGCAAATCTGCGCATGCGCATGGTACGCAGCGCGAATGTGCTAAGTAATTTCACACAAAACTTTGTAATTTTACCCAAGCTCGATCGACGTTTTTCATTCGCTCGAGTGTTTGTAGTATGATTGACAGGAAGTGGGTGTTTCTGGGCGGCAACTCTGCGTTTTCAGGGAGTGTGCTAAAAAACGCAGGTGTGCCAGGCAAAAACACAGGAGTGGCTGGAGAAACGGGGGAGTGGCTGGCCGAACGCAGGGCGTGTTTGTGACATCAAACCAGGAACTAAACAGACTGCAGTCATCGCAAGATAGGAGTAGGTCTGGAGCTACTCAGAAACGGCATGACATTTTTCACGCGCAGTTCTGCTAATCTTTCGTTCGCATTTCTGCTAAACTAAGATACACTCCCAGAGGGCGGCGGCCTAGTGTTTGTACTGCTGCTAAAAGCAGCTAGCGAGCGATCAACTCGGAATGAGGGCCATAGTCCAAACATCTGTGAATGTGTTTGCATTGTATGTGCAACAGGCATGGTTAAAAACAACAACACACATCTTAGTTAAATCTCCCCTTTGTAGTTTCCCAGTTTAAAGCAGTAGCTTACATTCTAAGTGTGGAAGCAAATAATGCACTGCTTAAATGTAGCATTATGTTCTTTATGAACTAAATGTGAACGATTTGATGGACCTATGTTAGTCCCAGTCAGCAAAACAAAACGATAAATTAAATACAAACACCTATTGAGGCACACCACAAAGAAAAAAAAAAGAAAATACAAACAACATCCAGTAATTATGAATTTTTGAGAGAAAATATTTTGAGTGCCAAGGAACAAAACACATTGGATATTCTGGAATACATCATAAACTTAAACTTACACGCAACTGGTCTCTCATTTCAGGGGATCCCATTCTTCAGCCAACTCCACCAGCCCAAGTGCCGAAAGCTGACAATGGAGAAACATACACATTACACCTCACAGAAATTCCACCACCTGGCCCAAGCCCAACACATTTGTATACTCCGCCCAGGCAAATGACACCACAGGCGGACTTAAACCCAATCCCAACTCAGCCACAGTCTCAGGAACAGGCTTTCTGGGACAACTGGAGCACTCAGCAAAGCAATACTCTAGAGTACTTGCATTGCCAAACACAATTAATTGGTAGTCTGGCCCATCACATACCAAGATTATGTCGAAGCAACAATCGGCAAACCAATGAACTCACAAGAATGGCTAACACCATGGAATTACTGAGGACAGACAATAGTAGGATGCTAGACACCTATCAAAGAATAATGGATGAAAATCAAAGGCTCCACCAAACATACCTGCAAATATTAGCTGCTACACAAACTACACAACAGAGCATGCTCCGAGTAATGGAAAGCCACACAACAGCCACTAGAGACTTAAATTTAGAGATGAGCGGGTTCGGTTTCTTTGAATCCGAACCCGCACGAACTTCACTTTTTTTTCACGGGTCCGAGCGACTCGGATCTTCCCGCCTTGCTCGGTTAACCCGAGCGCGCCCGAACGTCATCATGACGCTGTCGGATTCTCGCGAGGCTCGGATTCTATCGCGAGACTCGGATTCTATATAAGGAGCCGCGCGTCGCCGCCATTTTCACACGTGCATTGAGATTGATAGGGAGAGGACGTGGCTGGCGTCCTCTCCATTTAGATTAGATTTAGAAGAGAGAGAGAGAGAGAGATTGCTGTGATACTGTAGATTAGAAGAGAGTGCAGAGTGCAGACAGAGTTTAGTGACTGACGACCACAGTGACCAGTGACCACCAGAGACAGTGCAGTTGTTTGTTTTATTTAATATATCCGTTCTCTGCCTGAAAAAAACGATACACAGTCACACAGTGACTCAGTCTGTGTGCACTGCTCAGCCCAGTGTGCTGCACATCAATGTATTGTATATAAAGCTTATAATTGTGGGGGAGACTGGGGAGCACTGCAGGTTGTTATAGCAGGAGCCAGGAGTACATGATAAATAATATTATATTAAAATTAAACAGTGCACACTTTTGCTGCAGGAGTGCCACTGCCAGTGTGACTAGTGGTGACCAGTGCCTGACCACCAGTATATTAGTAGTATTGTATACTATCTCTTTATCAACCAGTCTATATTAGCAGCAGACACAGTACAGTGCGGTAGTTCACGGCTGTGGCTACCTCTGTGTCGGCACTCGGCAGGCAGTCCGTCCATCCATAATTGTATTATATACCACCTAACCGTGGTTTTTTTTTTCTTTCTTTATACCGTCGTCATAGTCATACTAGTTGTTACGAGTATACTACTATCTCTTTATCAACCAGTGTACAGTGCGGTAGTTCACGGCTGTGGCTACCTCTGTGTCGGAACTCGGCAGGCAGTCCGTCCATCCATAATTGTATTATAATATATACCACCTAACCGTGGTTTTTTTTTCGTTCTTTATACCGTCGTCATACTAGTTGTTACGAGTATACTACTATCTCTTTATCAACCAGTGTACAGTGCGGTAGTTCACGGCTGTGGCTACCTCTGTGTCGGAACTCGGCAGGCAGTCCGTCCATCCATAATTGTATTATAATATATACCACCTAACCGTGGTTTTTTTTTCGTTCTTTATACCGTCGTCATACTAGTTGTTACGAGTATACTACTATCTCTTTATCAACCAGTGTACAGTGCGGTAGTTCACGGCTGTGGCTACCTCTGTGTCGGCACTCGGCAGGCAGTCCGTCCAACCATAATTGTATTATATACCACCTAACCGTGGTTTTTTTTTCATTCTTTATACCGTCGTCATACTAGTTGTTACGAGTATACTACTATCTCTTTATCAACCAGTGTACAGTGCGGTAGTTCACGGCTGTGGCTACCTCTGTGTCGGCACTCGGCAGGCAGTCCGTCCAACCATAATTGTATTATATACCACCTAACCGTGGTTTTTTTTTCATTCTTTATACCGTCGTCATACTAGTTGTTACGAGTATACTACTATCTCTTTATCAACCAGTGTACAGTGCGGTAGTTCACGGCTGTGGCTACCTCTGTGTCGGCACTCGGCAGCCCGTCCATAATTGTATATACCAGTGACCTAACCGTGGTTTTTTTTTCTTTCTTTATACATACATACTAGTTACGAGTATACTATCTCTTTATCAACCAGTCTATATATTAGCAGCAGACACAGTACAGTGCGGTAGTTCACGGCTGTGGCTACCTCTGTGTCGGCACTCGGCAGCCCGTCCATAATTGTATATACCACCTAACCGTGGTTTTTTTTTCTTTCTTTATACATACATACTAGTTACGAGTATACTATCTCTTTATCAACCAGTCTATATATTAGCAGCAGACACAGTACAGTGCGGTAGTTCACGGCTGTGGCTACCTCTGTGTCGGCACTCGGCAGCCCGTCCATAATTGTATATACCAGTGACCTAACCGTGGTTTTTTTTTCTTTCTTTATACATACATACTAGTTACGAGTATACTATCTCTTTATCAACCAGTCTATATATTAGCAGCAGACACAGTACAGTGCGGTAGTTCACGGCTGTGGCTACCTCTGTGTCGGCACTCGGCAGCCCGTCCATAATTGTATATACCAGTGACCTAACCGTGGTTTTTTTTTCTTTCTTTATACATACATACTAGTTACGAGTATACTATCTCTTTATCAACCAGTCTATATATTAGCAGCAGACACAGTACAGTGCGGTAGTTCACGGCTGTGGCTACCTCTGTGTCGGCACTCGGCAGCCCGTCCATAATTGTATACTAGTATCCAATCCATCCATCTGCATTGTTTACCTGAGGTGCCTTTTAGTTGTGCCTATTAAAATATGGAGAACAAAAATGTTGAGGTTCCAAAATTAGGGAAAGATCAAGATCCACTTCCACCTCGTGCTGAAGCTGCTGCCACTAGTCATGGCCGAGACGATGAAATGCCAGCAACGTCGTCTGCCAAGGCCGATGCCCAATGGCATAGTACAGAGCATGTCAAAACCAAAACACCAAATATCAGTAAAAAAAGGACTCCAAAACCTAAAATAAAATTGTCGGAGGAGAAGCGTAAACTTGCCAATATGCCATTTACCACACGGAGTGGCAAGGAACGGCTGAGGCCCTGGCCTATGTTCATGGCTAGTGGTTCAGCTTCACATGAGGATGGAAGCACTCAGCCTCTCGCTAGAAAACTGAAAAGACTCAAGCTGGCAAAAGCACCGCAAAGAACTGTGCGTTCTTTGAAATCCCAAATCCACAAGGAGAGTCCAATTGTGTCGGTTGCGATGCCTGACCTTCCCAACACTGGACGTGAAGAGCATGCGCCTTCCACCATTTGCACGCCCCCTGCAAGTGCTGGAAGGAGCACCCGCAGTCCAGTTCCTGATAGTCAGATTGAAGATGTCAGTGTTGAAGTACACCAGGATGAGGAGGATATGGGTGTTGCTGGCGCTGGGGAGGAAATTGACCAGGAGGATTCTGATGGTGAGGTGGTTTGTTTAAGTCAGGCACCCGGGGAGACACCTGTTGTCCGTGGGAGGAATATGGCCGTTGACATGCCAGGTGAAAATACCAAAAAAATCAGCTCTTCGGTGTGGAGGTATTTCACCAGAAATGCGGACAACAGGTGTCAAGCCGTGTGTTCCCTTTGTCAAGCTGTAATAAGTAGGGGTAAGGACGTTAACCACCTCGGAACATCCTCCCTTATACGTCACCTGCAGCGCATTCATAATAAGTCAGTGACAAGTTCAAAAACTTTGGGTGACAGCGGAAGCAGTCCACTGACCAGTAAATCCCTTCCTCTTGTAACCAAGCTCACGCAAACCACCCCACCAACTCCCTCAGTGTCAATTTCCTCCTTCCCCAGGAATGCCAATAGTCCTGCAGGCCATGTCACTGGCAAGTCTGACGAGTCCTCTCCTGCCTGGGATTCCTCCGATGCATCCTTGCGTGTAACGCCTACTGCTGCTGGCGCTGCTGTTGTTGCCGCTGGGAGTCGATGGTCATCCCAGAGGGGAAGTCGTAAGCCCACTTGTACTACTTCCAGTAAGCAATTGACTGTTCAACAGTCCTTTGCGAGGAAGATGAAATATCACAGCAGTCATCCTACTGCAAAGCGGATAACTGAGTCCTTGACAACTATGTTGGTGTTAGACGTGCGTCCGGTATCCGCCGTTAGTTCACAGGGAACTAGACAATTTATTGAGGCAGTGTGCCCCCGTTACCAAATACCATCTAGGTTCCACTTCTCTAGGCAGGCGATACCGAGAATGTACACGGACGTCAGAAAAAGACTCACCAGTCTCCTAAAAAATGCAGTTGTACCCAATGTCCACTTAACCACGGACATGTGGACAAGTGGAGCAGGGCAGGGTCAGGACTATATGACTGTGACAGCCCACTGGGTAGATGTATGGACTCCCGCCGCAAGAACAGCAGCGGCGGCACCAGTAGCAGCATCTCGCAAACGCCAACTCTTTCCTAGGCAGGCTACGCTTTGTATCACCGCTTTCCAGAATACGCACACAGCTGAAAACCTCTTACGGCAACTGAGGAAGATCATCGCGGAATGGCTTACCCCAATTGGACTCTCCTGTGGATTTGTGGCATCGGACAACGCCAGCAATATTGTGTGTGCATTAAATATGGGCAAATTCCAGCACGTCCCATGTTTTGCACATACCTTGAATTTGGTGGTGCAGAATTTTTTAAAAAACGACAGGGGCGTGCAAGAGATGCTGTCGGTGGCCAGAAAAATTGCGGGACACTTTCGGCGTACAGGCACCACGTACAGAAGACTGGAGCACCACCAAAAACTACTGAACCTGCCCTGCCATCATCTGAAGCAAGAAGTGGTAACGAGGTGGAATTCAACCCTCTATATGCTTCAGAGGTTGGAGGAGCAGCAAAAGGCCATTCAAGCCTATACAATTGAGCACGATATAGGAGATGGAATGCACCTGTCTCAAGTGCAGTGGAGAATGATTTCAACGTTGTGCAAGGTTCTGATGCCCTTTGAACTTGCCACACGTGAAGTCAGTTCAGACACTGCCAGCCTGAGTCAGGTCATTCCCCTCATCAGGCTTTTGCAGAAGAAGCTGGAGGCATTGAAGAAGGAGCTAAAAGGGAGCGATTCCGCTAGGCATGTGGGACTTGTGGATGCAGCCCTTAATTCGCTTAACAAGGATTCACGGGTGGTCAATCTGTTGAAATCAGAGCACTACATTTTGGCCACCGTGCTCGATCCTAGATTTAAAGCCTACCTTGGATCTCTCTTTCCGGCAGACACAGGTCTGCTGGGGTTGAAAGACCTGCTGGTGACAAAATTGTCAAGTCAAGCGGAACGCGACCTGTCAACATCTCCTCCTTCACATTCTCCCGCAACTGGGGGTGCGAGGAAAAGGCTCAGAATTCCGAGCCCACCCGCTGGCGGTGATGCAGGGCAGTCTGGAGCGACTGCTGATGCTGACATCTGGTCCGGACTGAAGGACCTGACAACGATTACGGACATGTCGTCTACTGTCACTGCATATGATTCTCTCAACATTGATAGAATGGTGGAGGATTATATGAGTGACCGCATCCAAGTAGGCACGTCACACAGTCCGTACTTATACTGGCAGGAAAAAGAGGCAATTTGGAGTCCCTTGCACAAACTGGCTTTATTCTACCTAAGTTGCCCTCCCACAAGTGTGTACTCCGAAAGAGTGTTTAGTGCCGCCGCTCACCTTGTCAGCAATCGGCGTACGAGGTTACATCCAGAAAATGTGGAGAAGATGATGTTCATTAAAATGAATTATAATCAATTCCTCCGCGGAGACATTGACCAGCAGCAATTGCCTCCACAAAGTACACAGGGAGCTGAGATGGTGGATTCCAGTGGGGACGAATTGATAATCTGTGAGGAGGGGGATGTACACGGTGATATATCGGAGGGTGAAGATGAGGTGGACATCTTGCCTCTGTAGAGCCAGTTTGTGCAAGGAGAGATTAATTGCTTCTTTTTTGGGGGGGGTCCAAACCAACCCGTCATATCAGTCACAGTCGTGTGGCAGACCCTGTCACTGAAATGATGGGTTGGTTAAAGTGTGCATGTCCTGTTTTGTTTATACAACATAAGGGTGGGTGGGAGGGCCCAAGGATAATTCCATCTTGCACCTCTTTTTTCTTTTCTTTTTCTTTGCATCATGTGCTGATTGGGGAGGGTTTTTTGGAAGGGACATCCTGCGTGACACTGCAGTGCCACTCCTAAATGGGCCCGGTGTTTGTGTCGGCCACTAGGGTCGCTAATCTTACTCACACAGTCAGCTACCTCATTGCGCCTCTTTTTTTCTTTGCGTCATGTGCTGTTTGGGGAGGGTTTTTTGGAAGGGACATCCTGCGTGACACTGCAGTGCCACTCCTAGATGGGCCCGGTGTTTGTGTCGGCCACTAGGGTCGCTAATCTTACTCACACAGCTACCTCATTGCGCCTCTTTTTTTCTTTGCGTCATGTGCTGTTTGGGGAGGGTTTTTTGGAAGGGACATCCTGCGTGACACTGCAGTGCCACTCCTAGATGGGCCCGGTGTTTGTGTCGGCCACTAGGGTCGCTAATCTTACTCACACAGTCAGCTACCTCATTGCGCCTCTTTTTTTCTTTGCGTCATGTGCTGTTTGGGGAGGGTTTTTTGGAAGGGCCATCCTGCGTGACACTGCAGTGCCACTCCTAGATGGGCCCGGTGTTTGTGTCGGCCACTAGGGTCGCTAATCTTACTCACACAGTCAGCTACCTCATTGCGCCTCTTTTTTTCTTTGCGTCATGTGCTGTTTGGGGAGGGTTTTTTGGAAGGGCCATCCTGCGTGACACTGCAGTGCCACTCCTAGATGGGCCCGGTGTTTGTGTCGGCCACTAGGGTCGCTAATCTTACTCACACAGCTACCTCATTGCGCCTCTTTTTTTCTTTGCGTCATGTGCTGTTTGGGGAGGGTTTTTTGGAAGGGACATCCTGCGTGACACTGCAGTGCCACTCCTAGATGGGCCCGGTGTTTGTGTCGGCCACTAGGGTCGCTTATCTTACTCACACAGCGACCTCGGTGCAAATTTTAGGACTAAAAATAATATTGTGAGGTGTGAGGTATTCAGAATAGACTGAAAATGAGTGTAAATTATGGTTTTTGAGGTTAATAATACTTTGGGATCAAAATGACCCCCAAATTCTATGATTTAAGCTGTTTTTTAGTGTTTTTGGAAAAAAACACCCGAATCCAAAACACACCCGAATCCGACAAAAATAATTCGGTGAGGTTTTGCCAAAAC
Organism: Pseudophryne corroboree; assembly: GCF_028390025.1. NCBI lineage: Eukaryota > Metazoa > Chordata > Amphibia > Anura > Myobatrachidae > Pseudophryne > Pseudophryne corroboree. The sequence goes on along the minus strand of NC_086451.1, from coordinate 309,201,067 downwards.
GCGTTCGAACCCAAAACACGGCCGCGGAACCGAACCCAAAACCAAAACACAAAACCCGAAAAATTTCAGGCGCTCATCTCTACTTAAATTTCTCTATAACTACACAAACCCAGCATCTGACGCATCAATCAGAGCAAACAAGTACCAGTTCAACAGCCACAACACCCTTAGTGTCACCTGTCACCTCACCACCAAGACGAACCCGTCCACACACAAGTGCCAAAGGACCATCCACATCCACAGGAAGACCTGCAAAATAATTACAATAACACAGGTTATTTATTGTTTAAAGTATAATTGTATGCCAAAAAAAATTATACATATTTGTGTCCAAATTAAGGGCATGGGTTATTATTTGTTGACAAATAAAGTGTTTTTGTAAAGTGTTATAAGGTATACTGCACCCCGACTAAAGTGTTTTTGCGTTTAAAAAACAAGCAAATTAATGGCATGGGTTATTATTTGTTGACAAATAACTAAAAACAAGTCACAACACTCCCTGGTGTCTGTCGATTATTTCACTAACAAATATAGTACAGTTGTTTAAGTAGTTAATATGCACGTGACATTCAAAAAACATAGCTTATATATGCTGCACTGGTTAAGTCTTGATATAGTAAAGAGTGTCCTTAAATACAGTTTAACACATTTGCCACAATTGACTTAGGGACATGTGAAAGCAGGGCTAAACATACACCAAATAACCACAAAACAACATACAATAGTATGGTATTTTAGGGATTACACAAATGTGCTTACACATTTTATCATTATAAAGGTATACTGCACCCTGACTAAAGTGTTTTTGCGTTTAAAAAACAAGCACCACCATAAAAAAACACAAAAAAACAATACAGGGATATTCTAACACTTACCTTAGCAATTGGGCAGTAGTGAGAGATGAGAAACACGCCAGCCAAAAGCAGTGCTATTTGAAATGTCCTCATTTATACAAATCAAGGAATTTTGCGGCCGATTTTAGGGTATTTCCAACCGCATTCATAAATACGAATCCTTGGTAAATTACAGTGTTGTATTAATTTACAGGTGCATTTGACCAGTGGTGTATTCATTCGTATTTGGGAGGTCATTCCGAGTTGTTCGCTCGGTAAAAATCTTCGCATCGCAGCGATTTTCCGCTTAATGCGCATGCGCAATGTCCGCACTGCGACTGCGCCAAGTAAATTTGCTATGCAGTTAGGAATTTTACTCACGGCTTTTTCATCGTTCTGGCGATCGTAATGTGATTGACAGGAAATGGGTGTTACTGGGCGGAAACAGGCCGTTTTATGGGCGTGTGGGAAAAAACGCTACCGTTTCCGGAAAAAACGCAGGAGTGGCCGGAGAAACGGGGGAGTGTCTGGGCGAACGCTGGGTGTGTTTGTGACGTCAAACCAGGAACGACAAGCACTGAAATGATCGCAGATGCCGAGTAAGGTTGAAGTTACTCAGAAACTGCTACGAGGTGTGTAATCGCAATTTCTCTGACGTCCTAAGTGGATGCTGGGGACTCCGTCAGGACCATGGGGATTAGCGGCTCCGCAGGAGACAGGGCACAAAACTAAAGCTTTAGGATCAGGTGGTGTGTACTGGCTCCTCCCCCTATGACCCTCCTCCAAGCCTCAGTTAGGTTTTTGTGCCCGTCCGAGCAGGGTGCAATCTAGGTGGCTCTCTTAAGGAGCTGCTTAGAAAAAGTTTTTAGGTTTATTATTTTCAGTGAGTCCTGCTGGCAACAGGCTCACTGCATCGAGGGACTTAGGGGAGAGAAGTTCAACTCACCTGCGTGCAGGATGGATTGGCTTCTTAGGCTACTGGACACCATTAGCTCCAGAGGGAGTCGGAACACAGGTCTCACCCTGGGGTTCGTCCCGGAGCCGCGCCGCCGACCCCCCTTGCAGATGCTGAAGATTGAAGGTCCAGAAACCGGCGGCAGAAGGCTCTTCAGTCTTCTTGAAGGTAGCGCACAGCACTGCAGCTGTGCGCCATTGTTTGTCACACACTTCTCACCAACGGTCACGGAGGGTGCAGGGCGCTGCTGGGGGCGCCCTGGGCAGCAACGTAAATACCTTTTATGGCTAAAAAATACATCACATATAGCCCTTGAGGCTATATGGATGTATTTAACCCCTGCCAGATATTACAAACTACGGGAGAAAAGCCCGCCGGAATAGGGGGCGGGGCTTATTCTCCTCAGCACACAGCGCCATTTTCCTGCTCAGCTCCGCTGTGAGGAAGGCTCCCAGGACTCTCCCCTGCACTGCACTACAGAAACAGGGTAAAACAGAGAGGGGGGGCACTTTTTATGGCGATATTTTATATATTTAAGCTGCTATAAGGATACAACACTTATATAAGGTTGTTCCCATATATATTATAGCGCTTGGGTGTGTGCTGGCAAACTCTCCCTCTGTCTCCCCAAAGGGCTAGTGGGGTCCTGTCTTCGATAAGAGCATTCCCTGTGTGTCTGCTGTGTGTCGGTACGTGTGTGTCGACATGTATGAGGACGATGTTGGTGTGGAGGCAGAGCAATTGCCGGTAATGGTGATGTCACCCCCCAGGGAGTCGACACCGGAATGGATGGCTTTGTTTATGGAATTACGTGATAATGTCAGCACATTACAAAACTCAGTTGACGACATGAGACGGCCGGAAAACCAGTTGGTACCTGCCCAGGCGTCTCAGACACCGTCAGGGGCTGTAAAACGCCCTTTACCTCAGTCGGTCGACACAGACCCAGACACGGACACTGAATCTAGTGTCGACGGTGAAGAAACAAACGTATTTTCAAGTAGATCCACACGTTATATGATCACTGCAATGAAGGAGGCTTTGCATATCTCTGATACTGCAAGTACCACAAAAAGGGGTATTATGTGGGGGGTGAAAAAACTACCTGTAGTTTTTCCTGAATCAGAGGAATTGAATGATGTATGTGATGAAGCGTGGGTTAACCCAGATAGAAAAGTGCTAATTTCAAAAAAGTTATTGGCATTATACCCTTTCCCGCCAGAGGTTAGGGCGCGCTGGGAAACACCCCCTAGGGTGGATAAGGCGCTCACACGCTTATCAAAACAAGTGGCGTTACCGTCTCCTGATACGGCCGCCCTCAAGGATCCAGCTGATAGGAGGCTGGAAACTACCCTAAAGAGTATATACACACATACTGGTGTTATACTGCGACCAGCCATCGCCTCAGCCTGGATGTGCAGTGCTGGGGTGGTCTGGTCGGATTCCCTGACTGAAAATATTGATACCCTGGATAGGGACAGTATTTTATTGACTATAGAGCAATTAAAGGATGCTTTTCTTTATATGCGAGATGCTCAGAGGGATATTTGCACTCTGGCATCGAGAGTAAGTGCGATGTCCATATCTGCCAGAAGAAGTTTATGGACGCGACAGTGGTCAGGTGATGCGGATTCCAAAAATTATTTGGCGTAGGTCTATCGGATCTGGTGGCCACGGCAACTGCCGGAAAATCCACCTTTTTACCTCAGACCCCCTCCCAACAGAAAAAGACACCGTCTTTTCAGCCGCAGTCCTTTCGGTCCTATAAGAACAAGAGGGCAAAAGGACAGTCATATCTGCCCCGGGGCAGAGGAAGGGGTAAGAGAGGGCAGCAAGCAGCCCCTGCCCAGGAACAGAAGCCCTCCCAGGGTTCTGCAAAGCCCTCAGCATGACGCTGGGGCTGTACAAGCGGACTCAGGAGCGGTGGGGGGTCGACTCAGGAATTTCAGCGCACAGTGGGCTTGCTCACAGGTGGACCCTTGGATCCTGCAGGTAGTATCTCAGGGTTACAGGTTGGAATTCGAGAAGTCTCCCCCTCGCCGGTTCCTAAAGTCTGCTTTGCCAACGTCTCCCTCAGACAGGGCGACGGTATTGGAAGCCATTCACAAGCTGTTTTCTCAGCAGGTGATAGTCAAGGTACCCCTCCTACAACAGGGAAAGGGGTATTACTCCACGCTATTTGTGGTACCGAAGCCGGACGGCTCGGTAAGACCTATTCTAAATCTGAAATCTTTGAACCTGTACATACAAAAATTCAAGTTCAAGATGGAATCACTCAGAGCAGTGATAGCGAATCTGGAAGAATGGGACTTTATGGTGTCCCTGGACATAAAGGATGCTTACCTGCATGTCCCAATTTGCCCTTCACATCAAGGGTACCTCAGGTTCGTGGTGCAAAACTGTCATTATCAGTTTCAGACGCTGCCGTTTGGATTGTCCACGGCACCTCGGGTCTTTACCAAGGTAATGGCCGAAATGATGATTCTTCTGCGAAGAAGAGGCGTATTAATTATCCCTTACTTGGACGATCTCCTGATAAGGGCAAGGTCCAGAGAACAGCTGGAGGACGGAGTAGCACTAACCCAAGTAGTGCTGCAACAACACGGGTGGATTCTGAATTTTCCAAAATCTCAGTTGACCCCGACAACACGTCTGCTGTTCCTGGGAATGATTCTGGACACGGTTCAGAAAAAGGTGTTTCTTCCGGAGGAGAAAGCCAAGGAGTTATCCGAACTTGTCAGGAACCTCCTAAAACCAGGAAAAGTGTCTGTGCATCAATGCACAAGAGTCCTGGGAAAGATGGTGGCTTCTTACGAAGCAATTCCATTCGGCAGATTCCACGCACGAACTTTTCAGTGGGATCTGCTGGACAAATGGTCCGGATCGCATCTGCAGATGCATCAGCGGATAACCTTATCGCCACGGAGAAGGGTGTCTCTTCTGTGGTGGTTGCAGAGTGCTCATCTGTTAGAGGGCCGCAGATTCGGCATACAGGACTGGGTCCTGGTGACCACGGATGCCAGTCTGAGAGGCTGGGGAGCGGTCACACAGGGAAGAAACTTCCAGGGAGTATGGTCAAGCCTGGAGATGTCTCTTCATATAAATATACTGGAGCTAAGAGCAATTTACAATGCTCTAAGCCTGGCAAAACCCCTGCTTCAGGGTCAGCCGGTGTTGATCCAGTCGGACAACATCACGGCAGTCGCCCACGTAAACAGACAGGGCGGCACAAGAAGCAGGAGAGCAATGGCAGAAGCTGCAAGGATCCTTCGCTGGGCGGAAGATCATGTGATAGCACTGTCAGCAGTGTTCATTCCGGGAGTAGACAACTGGGAAGCAGACTTCCTCAGCAGACACGATCTACACCCGGGAGAGTGGGGACTTCATCCAGAAGTCTTCCACATGATTGTGAACCGTTGGGAAAAACCAAAGGTGGATATGATGGCGTCTCGCCTCAACAAAAAACTGGACAGGTATTGCGCCAGGTCAAGAGACCCTCAGGCAATAGCTGTGGACGCTCTGGTAACACCGTGGGTGTACCAGTCAGTGTATGTGTTTCCTCCTCTGCCTCTCATACCCAAAGTACTGAGAATTATACGGCAAAGGGGAGTAAGAACGATACTCGCGGCTCCGGATTGGCCAAGAAGAACTTGGTACCCGGAACTTCAGGAGATGCTCACGGAAAATCCGTGGCCTCTACCTCTAAGACGGGACCTGATTCAGCAGGGACCGTGTCTATTCCAAGACTTACCGCGGCTGCGTTTGACGGCATGGCGGTTGAACGCCGAATTCTAAAGGAAAAAGGCATTCCAGAAGAGGTCATTCCTACACTGGTTAAAGCCAGGAAGGAGGTGACTGCACAACATTATCACCGCATTTGGAGAAAATATGTTGCGTGGTGTGAGGCCAGGAAGGCCCCCACGGAGGAATTTCAACTGGGTCGATTCCTACATTTCCTGCAAACAGGATTGTCTATGGGCCTCAAATTGGGGTCCATTAAGGTTCAAATTTCGGCCCTGTCGATTTTCTTCCAGAAAGAATTGGCTTCAGTTCCTGAAGTCCAGACTTTTGTAAAAGGAGTACTACATATACAGCCCCCGGTTGTGCCCCCAGTGGCTCCGTGGGACCTGAATGTAGTTTTGGATTTTCTCAAATCCCATTGGTTTGAGCCACTCAAATCGGTGGATTTGAAATATCTTACATGGAAAGTAACCATGCTACTGGCCCTGGCTTCAGCCAGGAGAGTATCAGAATTGGCGGCTTTATCGTATAAGAGCCCATATCTGATTTTCCATTCGGACAGGGCAGAACTGCGGACGCGTCCTCAGTTTCTGCCTAAGGTGGTGTCAGCGTTTCACCTGAACCAGCCTATTGTGGTGCCTGCGGCTACTAGCGATTTGGAAGATTCCAAGTTGCTGGACGTTGTCAGGGCATTGAAAATATACATTTCAAGGACGGCTGGAGTCAGAAAATCTGACTCGCTGTTTATACTGTATGCACCCAACAAGCTGGGTGCTCCTGCTTCTAAGCAGACGATTGCTCGTTGGATTTGTAGCACAATTCAACTTGCACATTCTGTGGCAGGCCTGCCACAGCCTAAATCTGTCAAGGCCCATTCCACAAGGAAGGTGGGCTCATCCTAGGCGGCTGCCCGAGGGGTCTCGTCATTACAACTCTGCCGAGCAGCTACGTGGTCGGGGGAGAACACGTTTGTAAAATTCTACAAATTTGATACCCTGGCTAAAGAGGACCTGGAGTTCTCTCATTCGGTGCTGCAGAGTCATCCGCACTCTCCCGCCCGTTTGGGAGCTTTGGTATAATCCCCATGGTCCTGACGGAGTCCCCAGCATCCACTTAGGACGTCAGAGAAAATAAGATTTTACTTACCGATAAATCTATTTCTCGTAGTCCGTAGTGGATGCTGGGCGCCCATCCCAAGTGCGGATTGTCTGCAATACTTGTACATAGTTATTGTTACAAAAAAATCGGGTTGTTATTTGTTGTGAGCCGTCTGTTCAGAGGCTCCTACGTTTGTCATACTGTTAACTGGGTTTAGATCACAAGTTATACGGTGTGATTGGTGTGGTTGGTATGAGTCTTACCCGGGATTCAATATCCTTCCTTATTGTGTACGCTCGTCCGGGCACAGTATCCTAACTGAGGCTTGGAGGAGGGTCATAGGTGGAGGAGCCAGTACACACCACCTGATCCTAAAGCTTTAGTTTTGTGCCCTGTCTCCTGCGGAGCCGCTAATCCCCATGGTCCTGACGGAGTCCCCAGCATCCACTACGGACTACGAGAAATAGATTTATCGGTAAGTAAAATCTTATTATTGCGATTACTTCGTTCGCAATTTTAAGATGCTAAGATTCACTCCCAGTAGGCGGCGGCTTAGCGTGAGCAACTCTGCTAAAATCGCCTTGCGAGCGAACAACTCAGAATGACCTCCTTGGGGTGTCGGGCGTGCAAAAAAATACGAATGCACAAAACACTGCCGAGATTATTGTTTAGTAAATTACTGAGATGCCACTTTGAAAAAAAACCCACAAAACGAATGTAATCGAGAAAAATCGCGGCCTTAGTAAATAGACCCCATGGTGTTGCTACTCTAAAATATATCATTGTGGACCATGTACCTCATTCGATCAGGAGAGGCAATAGGGCCAGAAGGCTATTACAGCTTGAGGCTCTATGGATACAAAGCAGTATATTCAATACCTGTCAGCAGGACTAGGAGAAGCCACTCTTCCTGCTGAGCATTATCTGCATAAATGACATTGTGGCTTGTAGTGAATTCAGCACTATAGTGTTATTGTTTGCCTCACTGAGTTGGCACATTCATTTTAGCTGTGAATTCAGCGCACTTTTCATTACATCCATTACTGCAAGCGTTTTTATTGATTTTTTTGAGGGATAAATTCGATCATATATCGGTCATCAATTCTTTTATGTTCTTCCGACCTTGTTGACAATGAGCCCCTGATGAAGTCCAGTTGGACGAAACGCGTTGGATTTTGGTTCTGATATGAGAGCATCGGATATGTATTAATTAAGAGAGCATCTTCGGATTAACAAACTGTCTGCATTATATTGTTTTATATCTGATGTCTGTATTTTAAATTAGAGATGTGCACTTGAAATTTTTCGGGTTTTGTGTTTTGGTTTTGGGTTCGGTTCCGCGGCCGTGTTTTGGGTTCGACCGCGGTTTGGCAAAACCTCACCGAATTTTTTTTGTCGGATTCGGGTGTGTTTTGGATTCGGGTGTTTTTTTTCAAAAAACACTAAAAAACAGCTTAAATCGTAGAATTTGGGGGTCATTTTGATCCCAAAGTATTATTAACCTCAAAAACCATAATTTCCACTCATTTTCAGTCTATTCTGAACACCTCACACCTCACAATATTATTTTTAGTCCTAAAATTTGCACCGAGGTCGCTGGATGACTAAGCTAAGCGACCCTAGTGGCCGACACAAACACCTGGCCCATCTAGGAGTGGCACTGCAGTGTCACGCAGGATGGCCCTTCCAAAAAACACTCCCCAAACAGCACATGACGCAAAGAAAAAAAGAGGCGCAATGAGGTAGCTGTGTGAGTAAGATAAGCGACCCTAGTGGCCGACACAAACACCTGGCCCATCTAGGAGTGGCACTGCAGTGTCACGCAGGATGGCCCTTCCAAAAAACACTCCCCAAACAGCACATGACGCAAAGAAAAAAAGAGGCGCAATGAGGTAGCTGTGTGAGTAAGATAAGCGACCCTAGTGGCCGACACAAACACCTGGCCCATCTAGGAGTGGCACTGCAGTGTCACGCAGGATGGCCCTTCCAAAAAACACTCCCCAAACAGCACATGACGCAAAGAAAAAAAGAGGCGCAATGAGGTAGCTGTGTGAGTAAGCTAAGCGACCCTAGTGGCCGACACAAACACCTGGCCCATCTAGGAGTGGCACTGCAGTGTCACGCAGGATGGCCCTTCCAAAAAACACTCCCCAAACAGCACATGACGCAAATAAAAAAAGAGGCGCAATGAGGTAGCTGTGTGAGTAAGCTAAGCGACCCTAGTGGCCGACACAAACACCTGGCCCATCTAGGAGTGGCACTGCAGTGTCACGCAGGATGGCCCTTCCAAAAAACACTCCCCAAACAGCACATGACGCAAAGAAAAAAAGAGGCGCAATGAGGTAGCTGTGTGAGTAAGCTAAGCGACCCTAGTGGCCGACACAAACACCTGGCCCATCTAGGAGTGGCACTGCAGTGTCACGCAGGATGGCCCTTCCAAAAAACACTCCCCAAACAGCACATGACGCTAAGAAAAAAAGAGGCGCAATGAGGTAGCTGTGTGAGTAAGCTAACAGACCCTAGTGGCCGACACAAACACCTGGCCCATCTAGGAGTGGCACTGCAGTGTCACGCAGGATGGCCCTTCCAAAAAACACTCCCCAAACAGCACATGACGCAAAGAAAAAAAGGGGCGCAATGAGGTAGCTGTGTGAGTAAGCTAAGCGACCCTAGTGGCCGACACAAACACCTGGCCCATCTAGGAGTGTCACTGCAGTGTCACGCAGGATGGCCCTTCCAAAAAACACTCCCCAAACAGCACATGACGCAAAGAAAAAAAGAGGCGCAATGAGGTAGCTGTGTGAGTAAGCTAAGCGACCCTAGTGGCCGACACAAACACCTGGCCCATCTAGGAGTGGCACTGCAGTGTCACGCAGGATGGCCCTTCCAAAAAACACTCCCCAAACAGCACATGACGCAAAGAAAAAAAGAGGCGCAATGAGGTTGCTGTGTGAGTAAGATAAGCGACCCTAGTGGCCGACACAAACACCTGGCCCATCTAGGAGTGTCACTGCAGTGTCACGCAGGATGGCCCTTCAAAAAAATACTCCCCAAACAGCACATGACGCAAAGAAAAATTAAAGAAAAAAGAGGTGCAAGATGGAATTGTCCTTGGGCCCTCCCACCCACCCTTATGTTGTATAAACAGGACATGCACACTTTAACCAACCCATCATTTCAGTGACAGGGTCTGCCACACGACTGTGACTGAAATGACGGGTTGGTTTGGACCCCCACCAAAAAAGAAGCAATTAATCTCTCCTTGCACAAACTGGCTCTACAGAGGCAAGATGTCCACCTCATCATCATCCTCCGATATATCACCGTGTACATCCCCCTCCTCACAGATTATCAATTCGTCCCCACTGGAATCCACCATCTCAGCTCCCTGTGTACTTTGTGGAGGCAATTGCTGCTGGTCAATATCTCCACGGAGGAATTGATTATAATTCATTTTAATGAACATCATCTTCTCCACATTTTCTGGAAGTAACCTCGTACGCCGATTGCTGACAAGGTGAGCGGCGGCACTAAACACTCTTTCGGAGTACACACTTGTGGGAGGGCAACTTAGGTAGAATAAAGCCAGTTTGTGCAAGGGCCTCCAAATTGCCTCTTTTTCCTGCCAGTATAAGTACGGACTGTCTGACGTGCCTACTTGGATGCGGTCACTCATATAATCCTCCACCATTCTTTCAATGGGGAGAGAATCATATGCAGTGACAGTAGACGACATGTCCATAATCGTTGTCAGGTCCTTCAGTCCGGACCAGATGTCAGCATCAGCAGTCGCTCCAGACTGCCCTGCATCACCGCCAGCGGGTGGGCTCGGAATTCTGAGCCTTTTCCTCGCACCCCCAGTTGCGGGAGAATGTGAAGGAGGAGATGTTGACAGGTCGCGTTCCGCTTGACTTGACTATTTTCTCACCAGCAGGTCTTTGAACCCCAGCAGACTTGTGTCTGCCGGAAAGAGAGATCCAAGGTAGGTTTTAAATCTAGGATCGAGCACGGTGGCCAAAATGTAGTGATCTGATTTCAACAGATTGACCACCCGTGAATCATTGTTAAGCGAATTAAGGGCTCCATCCACAAGTCCCACATGCCTAGCGGAATCGCTCCGTGTTAGCTCCTCCTTCAATGTCTCCAGCTTATTCTGCAAAAGCCTGATGAGGGGAATGACATGACTCAGGCTGGCAGTGTCTGAACTGACTTCACGTGTGGCAAGTTCAAAGGGCAGCAGAACCTTGCACAACGTTGAAATCATTCTCCACTGCGCTTGAGACAGGTGCATTCCACCTCCTATATCGTGCTCAATTGTATAGGCTTGAATGGCCTTTTGCTGCTCCTCCAACCTCTGAAGCATATATAGGGTTGAATTCCACCTCGTTACCACTTCTTGCTTCAGATGATGGCAGGGCAGGTTCAGGCGTTTTTGGTGTTGCTCCAGTCTTCTGTACGTGGTGCCTGTACGCCGAAAGTGTCCCGCAATTCTTCTGGCCACCGACAGCATCTCTTGCACGCCCCTGTCGTTTTTTAAATAATTCTGCACCACCAAATTCAAGGTATGTGCAAAACATGGGACGTGCTGGAATTTGCCCATATTTAATGCACACACAATATTGCTGGCGTTGTCCGATGCCACAAATCCACAGGAGAGTCCAATTGGGGTAAGCCATTCCGCGATGATCTTCCTCAGTTGCCGTAAGAGGTTTTCAGCTGTGTGCGTATTCTGGAAACCGGTGATACAAAGCGTAGCCTGCCTAGGAAAGAGTTGGCGTTTGCGAGATGCTGCTACTGGTGCCGCCGCTGCTGTTCTTGCGGCGGGAGTCCATACATCTACCCAGTGGGCTGTCACAGTCATATAGTCCTGACCCTGCCCTGCTCCACTTGTCCACATGTCCGTGGTTAAGTGGACATTGGGTACAACTGCATTTTTTAGGACACTGGTGAGTCTTTTTCTGACGTCCGTGTACATTCTCGGTATCGCCTGCCTAGAGAAGTGGAACCTAGATGGTATTTGGTAACGGGGGCACACTACCTCAAGAAATTGTCTAGTTCCCTGTGAACTAACGGCGGATACCGGACGCACGTCTAACACCAACATAGTTGTCAAGGCCTCAGTTATCCGCTTTGCAACAGGATGACTGCTGTGATATTTCATCTTCCTCGCAAAGGACTGTTGGACAGTCAATTGCTTGGTGGAAGTAGTAAAAGTGGGCTTACGACTTCCCCTCTGGGATGACTATTGACTCCCAGCAGCAACAACAGCAGCGCCAGCAGCAGTAGGCGTTACACGCAAGGATGCATCGGAGGAATCCCAGGCAGGAGAGGACTCGTCAGAATTGCCAGTGACATGGCCTGCAGGACTAGGGATTTACTGGTCAGTGGACTGCTTCCGCTGTCGCCCAAAGTTTTTGAACTTGTCACTGACTTATTATGAATGCGCTGCAGGTGACGTATAAGGGAGGATGTTCCGAGGTGGTTAACGTCCTTACCCCTACTTATTACAGCTTGACAAAGGCAACACACGGCTTGACAAATGTTGTCCGCATTTCTGTTGAAATACTTCCACACCGAAGAGCTGATTTTTTTGGTATTTTCACCAGGCATGTCAATGGCCATATTCCTCCCACGGACAACAGGTGTCTCCCCGGGTGCCTGACTTAAACAAACCACATCACCATCAGAATCCTCCTTGTCAATTTCCTCCCCAGCGCCAGCAACACCCATATCCTCCTCATCCTGGTGTACTTCAACACTGACATCTTCAATCTGACTATCAGGAACTGGACTGCGGGTGCTCCTTCCAGCACTTGCAGGGGGCGTGCAAATGGTGGAAGGCGCATGCTCTTCACGTCCAGTGTTGGGAAGGTCAGGCATCGCAACCAACACAATTGGACTCTCCTTGTGGATTTGGGATTTCGAAGAACGCACAGTTCTTTGCGGTGCTTTTGCCAGCTTGAGTCTTTTCATTTTTCTAGCGAGAGGCTGAGTGCTTCCATCCTCATGTGAAGCTGAACCACTAGCCATGAACATAGGCCAGGGCCTCAGCCGTTCCTTGCCACTCCGTGTGGTAAATGGCATATTGGCAAGTTTACGCTTCTCCTCCGACAATTTTATTTTAGATTTTTGAGTCCTTTTTTTACTGATATTTGGTGTTTTGGATTTTACATGCTCTGTACTATGACATTGGGCATCGGCCTTGGCAGACGACGTTGCTGGCATTTCATCGTCTCGGCCATGACTAGTGGCAGCAGCTTCAGCACGAGGTGGAAGTCGATCTTGATCTTTCCCTAATTTTGGAACCTCAACATTTTTGTTCTCCATATTTTAATAGGCACAACTAAAAGGCACCTCAGGTAAACAATGGAGATGGAAGGATACTAGTATACTTATGGATGGACGAGCGACTGCCGACACAGAGGTAGCTACAGCCATGGACTACCGTACTGTGTCTGCTGCTAATATAGACTGGATGATAATGAGATAAAATTAAAATATATATATCACACTAGTACTGCAGCCGGACAGGTATATATTATGTAATGACGGACCTGCTGGACACTGTCTGTCAGACTCAGCACTGCAGACTCCTAAAGTAAGCTACTAGTATCAAGAAGATAGAAAAAAAAAAAACCACGGGTAGGTGGTATACAATTATGGATGGACGAGCGACTGCCGACACAGAGGTAGCTACAGCCGTGGACTACCGTACTGTGTCTGCTGCTAATATAGACTGGATGATAATGAGATAAAATTAAAATATATATATATATATATCACACTAGTACTGCAGCCGGACAGGTATATATTATGTAATGACGGACCTGCTGGACACTGTCTGTCAGCACTGCAGACTCCTAAAGTAAGCTACTAGTATCAAGAGGATAGAAAAAAAAAAAAAACCACGGGTAGGTGGTATACAATTATGGATGGACGAGCGACTGCCGACACAGAGGTAGCTACAGCCGTGGACTACCGTACTGTGTCTGCTGCTAATATAGACTGGATGATAATGAGATAAAATTAAAATATATATATATATCACACTAGTACTGCTGCCGGACAGGTATATATTATGTAATGACGGACCTGCTGGACACTGTCTGTCAGCACTGCAGACTCCTAAAGTAAGCTACTAGTATCAAGAAGATAGAAAAAAAAAATAAACCACGGGTAGGTGGTATACAATTATGGATGGACGAGCGACTGCCGACACAGAGGTAGCTACAGCCGTGGACTACCGTACTGTGTCTGCTGCTAATATAGACTGGATGATAATGAGATAAAATTAAAATATATATATATATCACACTAGTACTGCAGCCGGACAGGTATATATTATGTAATGACGGACCTGCTGGACACTGTCTGTCAGACTCAGCACTGCAGACTCCTAAAGTAAGCTACTAGTATCAAGAAGATAGAAAAAAAAAAACCACGGGTAGGTGGTATACAATTATGGATGGACGAGCGACTGCCGACACAGAGGTAGCTACAGCCGTGGACTACCGTACTGTGTCTGCTGCTAATATAGACTGGATGATAATGAGATAAAATTAAAATATATATATATATCACACTAGTACTGCAGCCGGACAGGTATATATTATGTAATGACGGACCTGCTGGACACTGTCTGTCAGCACTGCAGACTCCTAAAGTAAGCTACTAGTATCAAGAAGATAGAAAAAAAAAAAAACCACGGGTAGGTGGTATACAATTATGGATGGACGAGCGACTGCCGACACAGAGGTAGCTACAGCCGTGGACTACCGTACTGTGTCTGCTGCTAATATAGACTGGATGATAATGAGATAAAATTAAAATATATATATATATATCACACTAGTACTGCAGCCGGACAGGTATATATTATGTAATGACAGACCTGCTGGACACTGTCTGCAGAATGCGTTTATAAAAACACCACACGACGAGTGTTTAACTTTTTCAGGCAGACAATCACAATATACTGGTGGTCAGCAGACAATCACAATACTGGTGGTCAGTGGTCACTGGTCAGTCACACTGGCAGTGGCACTCTGGCAGCAAAAGTGTGCACTGTACTTAAAATATGTACTCCAGCTATAACTGCTCCCCAGTCTCCCCCACAATTAAGCTGTGTGAGCAGTGAGCACTCAGCAGTCAGATAATGATATACAGTATATGATGCAGCACACTGGGCTGAGCACAGATATGGTATGTGTGACTGTGTCACACTGTGTATCGTTTTTTTTCAGGCAGAGAACGGATTAATTAAACTGGTGGCACTGGTCACTGGTCACACTATCAGCAGCAAGTAGTACTCCTCCTATATGCTCCCCAAAATTTGTGTCTCTCTCTAGTACTAGTCACTCTAAACGGAGAGGACGCCAGCCACGTCCTCTCCCTATCAATCTCAATGCACGTGTGAAAATGGCGGCGACGCGCGGCTCCTTATATAGAATCCGAGTCTCGCGATAGAATCCGAGCCTCGCGAGAATCCGACAGCGGGATGATGACGTTCGGGCGCGCTCGGGTTAACCGAGCAAGGCGGGAAGATCCGAGTCGCTCGGCCCCGTGTAAAAAAAACTGAAGTTCGGGCGGGTTCGGATTCCGAGGAACCGAACCCGCTCATCTCTATTTTAAATATGTCAGCCATTTGTTATTCAATGTAATTCACTGTCTAACACTTTTATACAAATAAATTGGAGTTTTTTTAAGTGAACTGTGGTCAAATCCTGGAAGATAATACCTTGATTAAGCTCCCTTAAGACACCCCCTTTTCTTTTTTATATATATATATATATATATATATATAAAAAAATATATATATATATATATATATATATATATATATATATATGTATGTATATACAGTATATTTCTCCGGCAGGGTCCACAGGTTATCCACAGTATAACAATGGGATATGATGAAGCGACAGCGAATTTGCACCAATCGGTCAAAGCTTTCTGGCCTCCCAGCATGCAACGGGCCCATCCATATATCCCCGACTCCTGGCTCAGGCAAATCAGTTTTTTGTTTGGTGCGGCAGGAGCCGGACCATAGTCAGAAGGCCACTGGTTTTTAGCAGCCCTAAGCTTTCTTATTTTACTTTTATAGTATTACTGTTTTTTTGAGCAATCTTTCTAAACAGCGTCTTATACGTACCTTAGAAAGAGTTGCTCCAACAACTCTCCGCCAGGTCGCGACAACGCTTACCCACGAGTACAGTGCTGTTTCGGTGGGCGTCTGTGTCGGATATACTAGCAGGTCCAGCAGACGTTATTAGGCTGTGGCCAGAGCACGGGGAGAAGGTAAGGTATCGGTTCCGTTTAGAAGGGGAATACGGACACAGCCTCACTGTTTTGGGAGGAGACTACCAAACAGTCGCTGACGTGGCAGCCACCTCTGGTGCACCAGCGCTAGGCCAGAGGGATCATAGGGTCCAGGAATAGTATGAGGCTGCGATCCCTAGGGTTGATGTCAGCAGTGGGGAGTCAGACGCTCTCCTGGTCACCCCTCCCCCCGGTTCATGACCAGTTTGCTCCCAGTCTCCCGCCATGAACAGTTTCCCGCATCCGTCTCAGACGCTGTACACGAAGGAGACCCAGTCGCAGCATAGGTGGCTGTGTGACTGGTGCATCTGTGTTCACTGAGCGTCTGTGTTCACTATAGGTTCATGGAGTGGCAGTGTTCACTAGTAGCGTCTGGATCCACACAGTGTTCGCTAACGTATTGATCAGTCTTGGAAGTGAGGTGAGTCTCCCTGTATACCACTCTACTGAGTACGGGTTATACAGCACTAAGTCTCTGTCTACCCTTTGAGTACAAATAGTTAGAGAAGTGCCTATTGCATATGAGTCTGTATACATTTACTGTTGTTTCTTTTGCATTGTGTCTGAATACGTTAGATCTGTTTAAACATGATGCAGTAATATGTTCTCCTACATACTTAGAATGTAGTTGTAGTTGATGATATGCTCATATTGCTTATTATACTAATGTATAACATGTGACTGACTGCTAGTGTGATTGCTGACTTTACTATATTTCTGTCAGTTTGTTTATTCCGATCCTCAATGCTGGTACATGGGTAGGGTCGGATTGTATGTCACTTTAAGAAGTTTAAAGTGATAACAGTCACAAATTGTGTAGTATATTGTGAAAGTGTTGATTATTTATCATGTCTAAGAGCAGCAAAGGTGAGGAAAGTACATTCACAGCAACACCAACACTCATATCATGTTTGTCATGCAAAGCTGTGTTATCCTCTCAGGATCTGGTCCAGGATGGTTTGTGTGCAAATTGTTTTAGTTTTCACCAGGGGTTAATGAAAAATGCAAGGCAGATTCAGGTGCAGATGGATCCACCTTGGGCTATGTATGCACAGACTTTATCCAGTATAGCTAAACGGATAATTCCTCCAACTCCTGTACCAGGGATAGGTTACACTATTAACCCTTACATGCAGCTCCCCACCTATGGTATATCACTTCCAGCAGCAGCCTCTCAAAAGAAACAAGCTGATAAGACAGTGGTAAGTAAATCTTCACCCTCACAGGCTACACATGATTCAGATGAGGATTCATCGGAAGATGAAAGCTCAATAAATTCTACTTCGGCATACGAAGAGGAGGAGGAAGGTCTCAGCTCAGTGGATATAGCTGAGTTAATTAAAGCATTGAAAGCCATTCTATCCTTAGAGGATTCAGCAGAGCCTGTGTTAAAAACCAAGACACCGGTGTTTAAACGTCCCAAAACAGTTAAGACTGAGTTTCCAGGGTCAGATCAGCTGACGGAAATTATGGAAGAGGCTTGGGCTATGCCCAATAAGAAGTTTAGAATTCCAAGGAAATGGAATTCCAATTATTCTCTTCCAGCTGGGGATTGTTTAAAAAGGGAGGTGGCTCCTAAAGTAGATACGCATGTAATTCGATTAGTGCGAAAATCTACATTACCTTTGCCTTCAACATCATTAAATGATGTCACGGATAGGAGAGTGGATGGTTTTCTAAAAAAACATTTTTTCCCTGTCTGGGGCAGTCATAAGGCTAGCCATGGCTTCAGATTGGATGGCAAAGGCAGTGGCCGCCTGGGCTGATGCATTGGAGGGGATTTTTAAATAGCTTCTAGAGAGCAAAAATCCCATATAGCTCATATAAAACAGGCTGCAATGTTCCTGGAAGGAGCAGCATTGGATATGGGTACTATTGCCTCCAGGGCATCAGCTTCAACAATAGTGCTCGCAGAGCAGTTTGGGTACGTACGTGGAAAGCTGATTCAGAATCTAAGAAGGTTTTGGAATCTTTGCCCTTTTCTGGAGATATTCTTTTTGGTAAAGAATTTACAGATATTCTGGAGTCAGAAGCAGACTCCAAGAAGGTCAAGTTTCCTTCCACATACAATTTCAAACCTAAAGTTCCGGCTTTTTGGCCCTTTCATTCTCAAGGAAAAGCTAAAGGAAAAAGTGATGGCAAGCTGCCCCAATACAAGAAGTCTGGTAAAACTAAAAAGCATTGGACTACCAGAGGACTGGTTGGGAAAACAGATAATAAGCCATCAGCCTGATGGTGCGGGCCTCCACCTGGGAGACCACAGAGTGGGGGGCTGACTTCTTCAGTTTGCACAGATCTGGCAGCAGTCTACAACAGATGCCTGGGTGCAGGAAGCGGTATCTCTAGGTTATGACTTTGCCTTCAAGAAGCACCCTTCTTGAAGGTTTTTTTGTACCAGCCCATCTTGGGTAGAGACGAAGGCCAGGACTTTGTTAGAGGCAGTTCAGAAATTGCTTCAGTCAGGAGTAGTCATTCCAGTTCCTCCTGCACAACGAGGACAGGGTTTTTACTCCCACCTGTTTTTACTTCAGAAGCCAAATGGGTCATTTCGGCCCATTCTCAATCTCAAAGTATTGAACAAATACATTTGGGTACATTAGTTTCACATGGAAACGTTATGTTCCATCATTTTGGCCATGGAGCCAGGGGATTATATGGTATCCCTGGATATACAAGATGCTTACCTACATGTTCCTATAGCACTGTCCCATCAGTGCTATCTCAGGTTCACTATCCTTCAACAGCATTTTCAGTTCCAGGCCCTACCTTTTGGGTTAGACACAGCTCCCAGAGTATTTACCAAGATTATGGTGGTAATGGCATCTTATCTCAGCCAGCAGGGGATAAGAATATTTCCATACCTTGATGATGTTTTAATCCTGGCACGGATGCAGGTATTGCTCTTACGTCATCTGCAACAGACAATAACATGTCTGCAGAGCCACGGGTGGCTCATAAAATGGGCAAAATCATCTCTGCTCCCGTCACAATGGATGACTCACTTGGGGGCTGTACTGGATTCAAGTCTTCAGAGAGTAATTTTACCTCTGAACAAGATATCCAAGGTTCAGTCAAGAATTCAGGACTTGTTACACAGTCAAAAGGTATCCATTCATACAGCAATGCATGTGATGGGTTTGATGGTGTCAACATTTGACATGGTTGAGTATGCAAAATTCCACTCGAGGCTCCTGCAGCATCTGATTCTTGCCAAATGGAATGGGTTGCATCAGATGATAAAAACACAGACTATGGTTCTTACGATAGAAGTAAGAAGGTCATTAGCCTGGTGGCTACAGACATCCCATCTGGACAAGGGGAGACCCTTTTGGATATCAGATTTTTAAATTCTGATGACAGATGCCAGTCTCAAAGGCTGGGGAGCAGTATCAGGATGGTTGTGTTTCCAGGGGCAATGAACCAAGGAAGAAAGTTACCTGCCAATAAATATATTGGAACTTCGGGCCATATACATGACACTGATTCAAGCAAAGGACATTCTTCGGGGAACACCAGTCCAGATCCATTCGGACAATGCGACGGCAGTAGCGTACCTCAATTATCAGGGAAGAACTTACAGCCGAAAAGCGATGAAGGAGGTAAGTCACATACTAAAGTGGGCAGCCTTGTCCGCAGTGTTTGTTCCAGGAGTCCTAAACTGGGAAGCATGCTTCCTCAGTCGACATGCCTTTCAGGAAAGCAAATGGGTTCTACACCCGGAGGTCTTTCAGACTCTAGTAGACAAGTGGGGGTTGCCAGAGATAGATCTTATGGCATCCCGGTTGAACAACAAAGTGCTTGCATACAGGTCAAGAACAAAGGATTCCAGAGAGATCTTTGTGGATGCTCTGTTGGTGAGATGGGATTTTCATCTGGCTTATGTGTTTCCTCCAATCACCCTATTACCCAGAGTGGTGAGAAAGATAAAGCAAGGAAAAGGTGCCATGATACTAATAGCTCCAGCTTGGCTCAGAAGACATTGGTACACAGATCTGCAGAGGATATCGATGGATGCTCCACTTCTGCTCCCTCAACATTCAGATCTACTGATGCATGGTCCTTGTTATCACAGACATCTGGATCAACTGTCTTTGACGGCATGGCTCTTGAAACCTCTATCCTGAAGTCAAGAGGATTCTCACAACAGGTAATTCAAACTATGCTCAGAGCAAGGAAACCTTCCTAAGCTCGCATTTATCACCGATTATGGCAAACCTATATTCATTGGTGCAGTGAATGGAAACTGGACCCAAAGTCTTTCAGTCCTTCAGGCAGGAATGGATAAAGGTTTGAAGGTGGCTTCCTTGAGAGTGCAAGTGTCGGCATTGACTATATGGTTCCAAAAGAAAATTGACAATTTACAGGATGTGCGAACTTTTTCCAGGGAATGTTGCACATTCAGCCTCCTTTTGTTCCTCCTTCAGTGCCTTGGGACTTAAGTCTAGTCCTTAAAGCCCTTCAAGTTGCCCCGTTTGAACCACTTTATAAAGTGGATCTTAAATGGTTGACAGCTTAAGTTCTCTCTCTACTGGCTATGGTGTCAGCTAGAAGAGTATCAGTTTTAGTGGCATTATCATGTTGTTCCCCATTTCTGATTTTGTATCCAGATAAAGCAGTTCTCAGAACTAGATCTGGGTATCTTTCGAAGGTAGTGTCTAAATTCCACCTTAATGAAGGAATTGTGGTCCCGGCTTTCCAGGTACCGGGTCTTTCTGCGGGAGATGCATCGCTGGACGTGGTCCGTGCATTAAGGATCTACGTGGATCGTACCAGTGCCATCAGAAAGACAGATTCTCTCTTCATTCTCTAGAGATTTCACAAGCGAGGATGGCCTGCTGATAAGCAGACACTGGCAAGATAGCTTCGGATGATGATTTCAGAAGCATATTCTCAGGCTGATCTCCCTGTTCCAGCTAATGTCTCTGCTCACTCGTGGTGTTCAGCAGAACAGATATGTAAAGCAGCCACATGGTCTTTCATTAACACATTCATTAGACATTATGTCTTGGATACCTTTGCCTCTCATGACGCTATATTCGGGTGAAGGATTCTCCTGTCCAATCAGGAGCGTCCCCACCACTAAATTGCTTTGGGAAATACCATTGTTATCCTGTGGATAACCTGTGGACCCTGCCAGAGAAATATACGTTATAGTAAGAACTTACCGTTGATAACTGTATTTCTCCTAGGTCCACAGGATCCAGAGGGATCCCACCCTGACGCACCTGATTTGAGGATCCTTTTACTCACTAACCTCTTCCTTCTTGTACAAAAGGGTGTGCATGTGTGTTCTTATCGCCTGATTAGGGCTATCTATGATGCCCCTGCCTTGAGCTTTGGCATACAACTGATTTGTATACCAAATGAACTGTGCAAAACATGGGACATGCTGGAATTTGCCCAGATGTGATACACACACAATATTGGTGGCGTTGTCAGATATCACAAATCCCCAGGAGAGTCTAAGTTGGGTAAGCCATTATGCGATGATGTCCCTCAGTTTCCGTAAGAGGTTGTCAGCAGTGTGCCTCTTATGGAAACCGATGATACACAGTGTAGCCTGCCTAGGAACGAGTTGGCGTTTGTGAGATGCAGCTGCTGGTGCTGCTGCTGTTGTTGCTGTGGAAGGCAATACATCTACCTAGTGGGTTGTCAGTCATGTAGTCCTTAGTTTGCCCTGCTCCACTTGTCGACATGTCCGTGGTTAAGTGGATAGTGGGTACAACCGCATTTTTGAGGACACTGAGGACACTTTTCTTAATATCTCTGTAGTCGGGGAATTGCTTGCCTAATGAAGTGGAATCTAAATGGGATTTGGTACCAGGGACACAGTATATCCATCAACTATCTAAATCCCACTGAAGTATTGGCGAATACCAGACGCATGTCTAACACCAGCATAGTTGTTATGGCCTCAGTAATCTGCTTTGTGTGACTGCTGTCATTTTTCATCTTCCTCGCAAAGGACTGTTGGACAGTCAATTGCTTAGTTAAAGTAGTACAAGTGGCCTTCTGACTTTCTCTCTGGATGATGATCGATTCCCAGAAGCAACAACAGCAGTGGCAGTAGCAGCAGGCATACCAGTCCAGGATCCCCCAGAGGAATCCTGGATAGGAGATGACTCATCAGTCATGCCAGTCATGCCAGGACTACTTCCGTTCCTGACTGAGGAGGAAATTGACGTTGGGGAGTTGGTGGTGTGGATTGCAGGAGCTTGGATCCAACAGGAAGAAGGGATTTAGGTGTCAGTGGACTGTTTACGCTCTTATCCAGAGTTTCTGATCTTGACAATGACTTATGATTGAATGCACTACAGGTGACGTATAAGGGAGGATGTTCCTAGGTGGTTAACGTCCTTACCCCTACTTATGGATTGACAAAGGCAACACATGGCTTGACACCTGTTGTCCGGATTTGTGGAGAAATAATTCCACACCGAAGAGGTGTTTTTGGTATTTTGCCCAGGCATGACAATGATCTTTTTCATCCCATGGTCAACAACTGTCTCCACTGGTGCCTTATTCAAACAAACCACATCTCCATCAGAATCCTCATTGTCAACTTTCTCCTCAGTGCCATCTACAACAATATCCTCCTCATCCTGGTGTACTTATACAGTGACATACTCAATCTCAATGTCAGCAACTGGTCTGGCAGTGCTCCTCCCACACTTGCAGGGGGCATACAAATGGTGGTAGGAGCCTCCTCTTCCCATACAGTCTTGGGAAGGTCAGGCCAAGATAGCGCAACCGCGGACACATTTGGACTCTCGTTGGGGATTTGTGATATCTCTGAACACACAGTTGTTTATTCCTGTGCTTTATCAAGCTTAGTTTGTTTACATTTTTGAGATGGAGGAGGGCTTCCATCTTTATGAGAAGCTTAACCACCAGTCATGAACATAGGCCTTTGCCTTTCCTTGCCACTTTGTGTCGTGAATGACATATTGCCAATTTTACGTTTCTCATCAGATAATTTCTTTTTTTACTGGTTATTAATTTTTGCTTCTTGGATTTTACATGCCTTCTGTGACACTGGACATTGGCCTTAGCAGACGACGTTGATGGAATTGCACCATCAATATTTTTTCCTCCAAATTTTTGTTCTCCATTTCACAGGACAGCACCCCTTTATTATTACAGCACACAGAACAGTGACCCTTTATTTTACAGCACCCCTGTAATTTGACAGGGTCATACAAGACAGGGCCAGTGTACCTTTATATTAACAACAGCACCCCTGTAATTTTACAGCATATAGGACAGGGCCAGTGTACCTTTATTTTAACAACAGCACTCCAGTATTTTTACAGCATATAGGACAGGGCCAGCACCCCTGTATTTTAACAACACCCCTGTAATTTTACAGCATACACGACAGGGCCAGTGTATCTTTATTTTAACAACAGCACCCCTGTATGTTATCAGCATACAGGACAGGGCCAGTGTACATTTATTTTTACAGCACCCCTGTATTTTTACAGCATACAAGACAGGGCCAGTGTACTTTTATTTTAACAACAGCACCCCTGTATTTTTAAAACATACAAGACAGGGCCAGCACCCCTGTATTTTAACAACACCCCTGTAATTTTACAGCATACAAGACAGAGCCAGTGTACCTTCATTTTAACAACAGCACCCCTGTAATTTTCACAGCACCCCTGTAATTTTACAGCATACAAGACAGGGACAGTGTACCTTTATTTTAACAAGAGCACCCCTGTATTTTTACAGCATATGAGACAGAGCCAGAATACCTTTATATTCACAGCACCCCTGTATTTTTACAGCATACAGGACAGGGCCGACACCCCTGTATTTTAATAACACCCCTGTAATTTTACAGCATACAAGACAGGACCAGTGTACCTTTATTTTAGCAACAGCACCCCCTGTAATTTTACAGCATACAGGTCAGGGCCAGCACCCCTGTATTTTTCACAGCACCCCTGTATTTTAACAGCATATAAGACAGGGCCAGTGTACATTTATTTTCACAGGACCCCTGTAATTTTACAGCATAAAAGGCAAGGCCAGTGTTCCTTTACAACACCCCTGAATTTTTTACAGCAAACAGGACAGAACCAGCATCCCTGTATTTTCACAGCACCCCTGTATTTTTAAAGCATACAGGACAGTGCCAATGTACAGCACAGTGACAGTACTGCAACACCTATGTACAGCTGCAGCACCCCTAACATCATAGGATATCACAGGGACAGGACAGCACCCCTAACAGCACAGGAACACCACAGTGACAGGACAGAACTAGTGATGAGCGGGTTCGGTTCCTCGGAAACCGAACCCCCCCGAACTTCACCATTTTACACGGGTCCGAGGCATACTCAGATTCTCCCGTATGGCTCAGTTAACCCGAGCGCGCCCGAACGTCATCATCCCGCTGTCGGATTCTTGCGAGATTCGGATTCTATATAAGCAGCCGCGCGTCGCCGCCATTTTCACTCGTGCATTGGAAATGTTAGGGAGAGGACGTGGCTGGCGTCCTCTCCGTTTATTCATTGTTGATGCAAATATTTGTGCTTGCTTATATCTTAATTGTGGGGACTGGGGAGCAGCTGTATATTAATATAGGGGGAGTACAGTGCAGAGTTTTGCTGATCAGTGACCACCAGTTTTATCCATTCTCTGCCTGAAAAAAACGCTCCTTATCTGTACTCAGTGTGCTGCATATATCTGTGCTCACACTGCTTAATTGTGGGTACTGGGGAGCAGCTGTATTATATAGCAGGAGTACAGTGCAGAGTTTTGCTGACAGTGACCACCAGTATACGTTGTCTGCCTGAAAAACACTCCATATCTGTGCTCAGTGTGCTGCTTTATTGTGGGGACTGGGGACCACCAGTATAATATTATATAGGAGGAGTACAGTGCAGAGTTTTGCTGACCAGTGACCACCAGTATATGTTGTCTGCCTGAAAAACACTCCATATCTGTGCTGCATTGTAGACAGTATATAGTAGGAGTACAGTGCATAATTTTGCTGACCACCAGTATATTATATATAGGAGTACGGTACAGAAGGCCACTGCTGTACCTACCTCTGTGTCGTCAAGTATACTATCCATCCATACCTGTGGTGCATTTCAGTTTTGCACAGTTTGCTGACCACCAGTATATAATATATAGCATTACGGTACAGTAGGCCACTGCTGTACCTACCTCTGTGGCGTCAAGTATACTATCCATCCATACCTGTGGTGCATTTCAGTTTTGCACAGTTTACTGACCACCAGTATATAATATATAGCATTACGGTACAGTAGGCCACTGCTGTACCTACCTCTGTGTCGTCAAGTATACTATCCATCCATACCTGTGGTGCATTTCAGTTTTGCACAGTTTACTGACCACCAGTATATAATATATAGCATTACGGTACAGTAGGCCACTGCTGTACCTACCTCTGTGTCGTCAAGTATACTATCCATCCATACCTGTGGTGCATTTCAGTTTTGCACAGTTTGCTGACCACCAGTATATAATATATAGCATTACGGTACAGTAGGCCACTGCTGTACCTACCTCTGTGTCGTCAAGTATACTATCCACCCATACCTGTGGTGCATTTCAGTTTTGCACAGTTTGCTGACCACCAGTATATAATATATAGCATTACGGTACAGTAGGCCACTGCTGTACCTACCTCTGTGTCGTCAAGTATACTGTCCATCCATACCTGTGGTGCATTTCAGTTTTGCACAGTTTGCTGACCACCAGTATATAATATATAGCATTACGGTACAGTAGGCCACTGCTGTACCTACCTCTGTGTCGTCAAGTATACTATCCATCCATACCTGTGGTGCATTTCAGTTTTGCACAGTTTGCTGACCACCAGTATATAATATATAGCATTACCTTACAGTAGGCCACTGCTGTACCTACCTCTGTGTCGTCAAGTATACTATACATTCATACCTGTGGTACATTTCAGTTTTGCACAGTTTGCTGACCACCAGTATATAATATATAGCATTATGGTACAGTAGGCCACTGCTGCACCTACCTCTGTGTCGTCAAGTATACTATCCATCCATACCTGTGGTGCATTTCAGTTTTGCACAGTTTGCTGACCACCAGTATATAATCTATAGCATTACGGTACAGTAGGCCACTGCTATACCTACCTCTGTGTCGTCAAGTATACTATCCATCCATACCTGTGATGCATTTCAGTTTTGCACAGTTTGCTGACCACCAGTATATAATATATAGCATTACGGTACAGTAGGCCACTGCTGTACCTACCTCTGTGTCGTCAAGTATACTATCCATCCATACCTGTGGTGCATTTCAGTTTTGCACAGTTTGCTGACCACCAGTATATAATATATAGCATTACGGTACAGTAGGCCACTGCTGTACCTACCTCTGTGTCGTCAAGTATACTATCCATCCATACCTGTGGTGCATTTCAGTTTTGCACAGTTTGCTGACCACCAGTATATAATATATAGCATTACGGTACAGTAGGCCACTGCTGTACCTACCTCTGTGTCGTCAAGTATACTATCCATCCATACCTGTGGTGCATTTCAGTTGTGCGCAGTATATATAGTAGTAGGCCATTGCTATTGATACTGGCATATAATTCCACACATTAAAAAATGGAGAACAAAAATGTGGAGGTTAAAATAGGGAAAGATCAAGATCCACTTCCACCTCGTGCTGAAGCTGCTGCCACTAGTCATGGCCGAGACAATGAAATGCCATCAATGTCGTCTGCCAAGGCCGATGCCCAATGTCATAGTAGAGAGCATGTAAAATCCAAAAAACAAAAGTTCAGTAAAATGACCCAAAAATCAAAATTGAAAGCGTCTGATGAGAAGCGTAAACTTGCCAATATGCCATTTACGACACGGAGTGGCAAGGAACGGCTGAGGCCCTGGCCTATGTTCATGGCTAGTGGTTCAGATTCACATGAGGATGGAAGCACTCATCCTCTCGCTAGAAAAATGAAAAGACTTAAGCTGGCAAAAGCACAGCAAAGAACTGTGCGTTCTTCTAAATCACAAATCCCCAAGGAGAGTCCAATTGTGTCAGTTGCGATGCCTGACCTTCCCAACACTGGACGGGAAGAGCTTGCGCCTTCCACCATTTGCACGCCCCCTGCAAGTACTGGAAGGAGCACCCGCAGTCCAGTTCCTGATAGTCAAATTGAAGATGTCACTGTTGAAGTACACCATGATGAGGATATGGGTGTTGCTGGTGCTAGGGAGGAAATTGACAAGGAGGATTCTGATGGTGAGGTGGTTTGTTTAAGTCAGGCACCCGGGGAGACACCTGTTGTCCGTGGGACGAATATGGCCATTGACATGCCTGGTCAAAATACAAAAAAATCAGCTCCTCCCTGTGGAATTATTTCAACACAAATGCGGACAACAGGTGTCAAGCCGTGTGTTGCCTTTGTCAAGCTGTAATAAGTAGGGGTAAGGACGTTAACCACCTAGGAACATCCTCCCTTATACGTCACCTGGACCGCATTCATCAGAAGTCAGTGACAAGTTCAAAAACTTTGGGTGACAGAGGAAGGAGTCCACTGACAACTAAATCCCTTCCTCTTGTAACCAAGCTCCTGCAAACCACACCACCAACTCCCTCAGTGTCAATTTCCTCCTTACACAGGAAAGCCAATAGTCCTGCAGACCATGTCACTGGCAAGTCTGACGAGTCCTCTCCTGCCTGGGATTCCTCCAATGCATCCTTGACTGTAACACCTACTGCTGCTGGCGCTGCTGTTGTTGCTGCTGGGAGTCGATCGTCATCCCAGAGGGGAAGTCGGAAGACCACTTGTACTACTTCCAGTAAGCAATTGACTGTCCAACAGTCCTTTGCGAGGAAGATGAAATATCACAGCAGTCATCCTGCTGCAAAGCGGATAACTCAGGCCTTGGCAGCCTGGGCGGTGAGAAACGTGGTTCCGGTATCCACCGTTAATTCAGAGGCAGCTAGAGACTTGATTGAGGTACTGTGTCCCCGGTACCAAATACCATCTAGGTTCCATTTCTCTAGGTAGGCGATACCGAAAATGTACACATACCTCAGAAAAAGAGTCACCAGTGTCCTAAAAAATGCAGTTGTACCCAATGTCCACTTAACCACGGACATGTGGACAAGTGGAGCAGGGCAGACTCAGGACTATATGACTGTGACAGCCCACTGGGTAGATGTATTGCCTCCCGCAGCAAGAACAGCAGCGGCGGCACCAGTAGCAGCATCTCGCAAACGCCAACTCATTCCTAGGCAGGCTACGCTTTGTATCACCGCTTTCCAGAAGAGGCACACAGCTGACAACCTCTTACGGAAAGTGAGGAACATCATCGCAGAATGGCTTACCCCAATTGGACTCTCCTGGGGATTTGTGACATCGGACAACGCCACCAATATTGTGCGTGCATTACATCTGGGCAAATTCCAGCACGTCCCATGTTTTGCACATACATTGAATTTGGTGGTGCAGAATTATTTAAAAAACGACAGGGGCGTGCAAGAGATGCTGTCGGTGGCCCGAAGAATTGCAGGCCACTTTCGGCATTCAGCCACCGCGTGCCGAAGACTGGAGCACCACCAAACATTCCTGAACCTGCTCTGCCATCATCTGAAGCAAGAGGTGGTAACGAGGTGGAATTCAACCCTCTATATGCTTCAGAGGATGGAGGAGCTGCAAAAGGCCATTCAAGCCTATACATCTGCCCACGATATAGGCAAAGGAGGGGGAATGCACCTGACTCAAGCGCAGTGGAGAATGATTTCAATGTTTTGCAAGGTTCTGCAACCCTTTGAACTTGCCACACGTGAAGTCAGTTCAGACACTGCCAGCCTGAGTCAGGTCATTCCCCTCATCAGGCTTTTGCAGAAGAAGCTGGAGACATTGAAGGAGGAGCTAAAACAGAGCGATTCCGCTAGGCATGTGGGACTTGTGGATGGAGCCCTTAATTCGCTTACAAATGGCAAAAAAAGGTTAGAAGAGCCATCCCGTGCGCAAAACAGCTGCTAGTCAGTGTAACAATTCTAGAGGTATCCCTTTTAACCTCCACCAAGAAAGACAGTAACAAACAAAAGATTGAAGTAAACACTTAACCAGCGCTTTTCCAGAATTCCATATGATAGTTCATTCGCATTAACCCTTTTTCGTTTTAGGGTATACCAAATTGAACTGGGTTTAAAGCAGTTCAAAAGACGCTCAGAACATAGGATCACACGGTATCTCTCCTTACAGATCGTCAGGGCTTCCAGCAATGTTCCTGTGAATCCCGAATTGAATCGCCTCCTCCTCCACCAACGCGTTTCTTCCCCTCTGCTGGGGTCTTTATCAAGGTGTGAAAAGGATTCAAAAAGGGATTCACAGGAACATTGCTGGAAGCCCTGACGATCTGTAAGGAGAGATACCGTGTGATCCTATGTTCTGAGCGTCTTTTGAACTGCTTAAAACCCAGTTCAATTTGATCCGGTAATTACCCGCTATCAAATAAGCCTACCTCCTTGTAAAGGAACTTATATGCCATACACTGTATTTTATGATTCACTCTAGAATCAATTCTATTATTGTTTGTCCATTTTGTGTTAATTAAAACAGTGTTACACTATATTCCTTCCATTTTTTCTCTTTGCATATTTGGTATACCCTAAAACGAAAAAGGGTTAATGCGAATGAACTATTATATGGAATTCTGGAAAAGCGCTGGTTAAGTGTTTACTTCAATCTTTTGTTTGTTACTGCCTTAATTCGCTTAACCAGGATTCACGGGTGGTCAATCTGTTGAAATCAGAGCACTACATTTTGGCCACCGTGCTCGATCCTAGATTTAAAACCTACGTTGTATCTCTCTTTCCGGCAGACACAAGTCTACAGAGGTTCAAAGACCTGCTGGTGAGAAAATTGTCAAGTCAAGCGGAACGTCAACATCTCCTCCTTCACATTCTCCCGCAACTGGGGGTGCGAGGAAAAGGCTAAGAATTCCGAGCCCACCCGCTGGCGGTGATGCAGGGCAATCTGGAGCGAGTGCTGACATCTGGTCCGGACTGAACGAGCTGCCAACGATTACTGACATGTCGTCTACTGTCACTGCATATGATTCTCTCACCATTGAAAGAATGGTGGAGGATTATATGAGTGACCGCATCCAAGTAGGCACGTCAGACAGTCCGTATGTATACTGGCAGGAAAAAGAGGCAATTTGGAGGCCCTTGCACAAACTGGCTTTATTTTACCTAAGTTGCCCTCCCTCCAGTGTGTACTCCGAAAGAGTGTTTAGTGCAGCCGCTCACCTTGTCAGCAATCGGCGTACGAGGTTACTTCCAGAAAATGTGGAGAAGATGATGTTTATCAAAATGAATTATAATCAATTCCTCCGTGGAGACATTCACCAGCAGCAATTGCCTCCAGAAAGTACACAGGGACCTGAGATGGTGGATTCCAGTGGGGACGAATTAATAATCTGTGAGGAGGGGGATGTATACAGTGAAAGGGGTGAGGAATCGGAGGATGATGATGAGGTGGACATCTTGCCTCTGTAGAGCCAGTTTGTGCAAGGAGAGATTGATTGCTACTTTTTTTGGTGGGGGCCCAAACCAACCAGTCATTTCAGTCACAGTCGTGTGGCAGACCCTGTCGCTGAAATGATGGGTGGGAGGGCCCAAGGACAATTCCATCTTGCACCTCTTTTTTTCTTACATTTTTCTTTGCATCATGTGCTGTTTGGGGACTATTTTTTTGAAATGCCATCCTGCCTGACACTGCAGTGCCACTCCTAGATGGGCCAGGTGTTTGTGTCGGCCACTTGGGTCGCTTAGCTTAGTCACACAGCGACCTTGGTGCGCCTCTTTTTTTCTTTGCATCATGTGCTGTTTGGGGACTATTTTTTTGAAGTGCCATCCTGCCTGACACTGCAGTGCCGCTCCTAGATGGGCCAGGTGTTTGTGTCGGCCACTTGGGTCGCTTAGCTTAGTCACACAGCGACCTTGGTGCGCCTCTTTTTTTCTTTGCATCATGTGCTGTTTGGGGACTATTTTTTTGAAGTGCCATCCTGCCTGACACTGCAGTGCCACTCCTAGATGGGCCAGGTGTTTGTGTCGGCCACCTGGGTCGCTTAGCTCAGTCACACAGCGACCTTGGTGCACCTCTTTTTTTCTTTGCATCATGTGCTGTTTGGGGACTATTTTTTTGAAGTGCCATCCTGCCTGACACTGCAGTGCCACTCCTAGATGGGCCAGGTGTTTGTGCCGGCCACTTGTGTCGCTTAGCTTAGCCATCCAGCGACCTCTGTGCAAATTTTAGGACTAAAAATAATATTGTGAGGTGATCAGAATAGACTGAAAATGAGTGTAAATTATGGTTATTGAGATTAATAATACTATGGGATCAAAATGACCCCCAAATTCTATGATTGAAGCTGTTTTTGAGGGTTTTTTGTAAAAAAACACCCGAATCCAAAACACACCCGAATCCGACTAAAAATTTTCGGGGAGGTTTTGCCAAAACGCGTCCGAATCCAAAACACGGCCGCGGAACCGAATCCACAACCAAAACACAAAACCCGAAATTTGTCCGGTGCACATCACTAGACAGACCCCCTAGAGAACACACACTGACCCCACCCGATGCCACCACTCACAGAGAGACAGAGGTGGCGGGAAGTCCCGAGACTCGGTTCCCGGCTTGGATTATGAAATTCGGGGGGTTCGGCTCTCTGAGAACCGAACCTGCTCATCTCTATTAATAGTACTGTAGGAACAAAAAAAAACACACCAAAATTCTGTGATTTTAGCAGTTTTCATGTTCTTTAAAAAAAAAAACAGATTCAAAACCAAAACCCGAAAGGGTGGTTTTGGCAAAACTAATCCAGATCCAAAACACGAAAGGAGATCCAGATCCAAAACCAAAACACAAAACCCGAAAGTCTCTAATTTATATGTATACTTATTAGTGATGAGCGGGTTCGGTTCCTCGGAAACCGAACCCCCCCGAACTTCACCCATTTTACACGGGTCCGAGGCATACTCGGATTCTCCCGTATGGCTCAGTTAACCCGAGCGCGCCCGAACGTCATCATCCCGCTGTCGGATTCCAGCGAGATTCGGATTCTATATAAGCAGCCGCGCGTCGCCGCCATTTTCACTCGTGCATTGGAAATGTTAGGGAGAGGACGTGGCTGGCGTCCTCTCCGTTTATTAATGTTGATGCAAATATTTGTGCTTATTGCTTAATTGTGGGGACTGCGGAGCAGCTGTATTATATAGGAGGAGTACAGTGCAGAGTTGTGCTGATCAGTGACCACCAGTTTTATCCGTTCTCTGTCTGTAAAACGCTCCATATCTGTGCTCAGTGTGCTGCATATATCTGTGCTCACACTGCTTTATTGTGGGGACTGGGGACCAGCAGTATTATATAGGAGGAGTACAGTGCAGAGTTTTGCTGACAGTGACCACCAGTATATATAGCAGTACGGTACGGAAGGCCACTGCTCTACCTACCTCTGTGTCGTCAAGTATACTATCCATCTAGATTCTATACCAGTGGTGCATTTTAGTTTTGCAGTTTGCTGACAGTGACCACCAGTATATATAGCAGTACGGTACGGAAGGCCACTGCTCTACCTACCTCTGTGTCGTCAAGTATACTATCCATCTAGATTATTCTATACCTGTGGTGCATTTTAGTTTTGCAGTTTGCTGACAGTGACCACCAGTATATATAGCAGTTCGGTACGGAAGGCCACTGCTCTACCTACCTCTGTGTCGTCAAGTATACTATCCATCTATATTCTATACCTGTGGTGCATTTTAGTTTTGCAGTTTGCTGACAGTGACCACCAGTATATATAGCAGTACGGTACGGAAGGCCACTGCTCTACCCAGGGACGGATACAGAGGGGGGCGAGGGGGGCATTCGCCCCCCCTAGCACACTCCTTCCAACGGGACAAACTGTCTCTGAAGTCCTGCTCCCTCCTCCCTTCCTAGCTCAGCTGGCTGTCAGCTTTTCTCAGTGGTGCCGAGCCGAGCTCCCAGACGCAGCATCTCACAGCAGGTGCCCCATCCTCCCTATTCACTCCTTTGACCTATACTGCACTTAATCAACATAGTTTGTTGAGTAAGACTGCTTTCACCTTTCATCACCTCCTCAGACTTACTCCGTGGAGGTGAAATAGCAGTGGGGGTTGCAGAGAAAAGTTAAAAGTAAAACCGGCACTGAAAATCTGATACACTGAACATTTTTCAGCTTTTACAGGTAAAAGCAAAGTACGTTTACTGTGGTTATAAAAATACTTTTTTTTTTTTTTTTGACAAAAAGAGGTTTGAAGATTCCATTTTTTTTTTTTTGTGGAATTGTATATCACAAAATATTACCATGCCTAAAATAATGACTATCCAGTATGGAATATAAGGGGAATAAAGGGGGTATGCAGGCATTAACTTACTCTGCAGCAATACTTGGGTGTTTTGAGAATGCGTTGCCGACTGAGAAAAAATTATAAATAGAGGCTGTGATTTATATAGTAACCTGTGCAAGGTTAGGGTTATCAAGGAGAATATTATATTAAATATAACATACTGTGCAAGGGACTTTGTTTATTGAACAGGAGACATTACAATTCAATGGTTATAGGTCATTGTATTTGGGATTGTCAATTCTTGTCACTTAACACACTTCTTATCAACCCACTGGATATGTGTTTACCTTCATTATACGCAGAACTACACCCACACTTTTATTTACTTACTCTGAATTGCAAGAGGCTGTTCAATTACAAAAACAATTTTAATGTTTAAATACTCTCTCCTCATCACTTTAAATTAATAATATCAGTAAAAGATATATGCCGATATCCTATTAGCTGCTGTGCGTTACCGCAGCTAAAGAATTCCAACAGGGCTATCCTATTAGCCCTGTAAGTCAGCACTTATCGGGAATTCTGTGAGGCATGCGAAGCAGAATCGCCGATAACCAGCCCCTGGAGATCCGTTATCGGACCCGAACACATGGGTCCGCAATGTTATCACGGATCCCATGTGTTATCAGCCGATAGCGGGCGAGTTACCGCACAATAAAAACGGGCTGTAATAGGATAGTCCGATATATGTGCATAATGGCCAAATGAACCCTTCGCCTCATATATTGTGTAAATCTGGCTCTGGTATGTAATGTACTTGTGTGATGGAGGATTTCGGACTGGAGAGGGAAGGGGTCAATACTGGAAAGGGGAGGAGTCAGACAGGAGAGGGGAGGGGTCAATATTAAACAGTAAACCGCCCCCCCTAAAAGAAAAGTCTAGATCCGTCCCTTGCTCTACCTACCTCTGTGTCGTCAAGTATACTATCCATCTAGATTCTATACCTGTGGTGCATTTTAGTTTTGCAGTTTGCTGACAGTGACCACCAGTATATATAGCAGTACGGTACGGAAGGCCACTGCTCTACCCAGGGACGGATACAGAGGGGGGCGAGGGGGGCATTCACCCCCCATAGCACACTCCTTCCAACGGGACAAACTGTCTCTGAAGTCCTGCTCCCTCCTCCCTTCCTAGCTCAGCTGGCTGTCAGCTTTTCTCAGTGGTGCTGAGCCGAGCTCCCAGACGCAGCATCTCACAGCAGGTGCCCCATCCTCCCTATTCACTCCTTTGACCTATACTGCTTTAACCTTTCATCACCTCCTCAGATTTACTCCGTGGAGGTGAAATAGCAGTGGGGGTTGCAGAGAAAAGTTAAAAGTAAAACCCGGCACTGAAAATCTTATACACTGAACATTTTTCAGCTTTTACAGGTAAAAGCAAAGTACGTTTACTGTGGTTATAAAAATACTTTTTTTTTTTTTTTTGACAAAAAGAGTTTTGAAGATTCCTTTTTTTTTTTTTTGTGGAATTGTATATCACAAAATATTACCATGCCTAAAATAATGACTATCCAGTATGGAATATAAGGGGAATAAAGGGGATATGCAGGCATTAACTTTCTCTGCAGCAATTCTTGGGTGTTTTGAGAATGCGTTGCCGACTGAGAAAAAATTATAAATAGAGGCTGTGATTTATATAGTAACCTGTGCAAGGTTAGGGTTATCAAGGAGAATATTATATTAAATATAACATACTGTGCAAGGGACTTTGTTTATTGAACAGGAGACATTACAATTCAATGGTTATAGGTCATTGTATTTGGTATTGTCAATTCTTGTCACTTACACTTCTTATCAACCCACTGGATATGTGTTTACCTTCATTATACGCAGGACTACACCCACACTTTTATTTACTTACTCTGAATTGCAAGAGGCTGTTCAATTACAAAAACAATTTTAATGTTTAAATACTCTCTCCTCATCACTTTAAATTAATAATATCAGTAAAAGATATGTGCCGATATCCTATTAGCTGCTGTGCGTTACCGCAGCTAAAGAATTCCAACAGGGCTATCCTATTAGCCCTGTAAGTCAGCACTTATCGGGAATTCTGTGAGGCATGCGAAGCAGAATCGCCGATAACCAGCCCCTGGAGATCCGTTATCGGACCCGAACACATGGGTCCGCAATGTTATCACGGATCCCATGTGTTATCAGCCGATAGCGGGTGAGTTACTGCACAATAAAAACGGGCTGTAATAGGATAGTCCGATATATGTGCATAATGGCCAAATGAATCCTTCGCCTCATATATTGTGTAAATCTGGCTCTGGTATGTAATGTATTTGTGTGATGAAGGATTTCGGACTGGAGAGGGAAGGGGTCAATACTGGAAAGGGGAGGAGTCAGACAGGAGAAGGGAGGGGTCAATTTTAAACAGTAAACCGCCCCCCCCTAAAAGAAAAGTCTAGATCCGTCCCTGGCTCTACCTACCTCTGTGTCGTCAAGTATACTATCCATCTAGATTCTATACCTGTGGTGCATTTTAGTTTTGCAGTTTGCTGACAGTGACCACCAGTATATATAGCAGTACGGTACAGAAGGCCACTGCTCTACCTACCTCTGTGTCGTCAAGTATACTATCCATCCATACCTGTGGTGCATTTCAGTTGTGCGCAGTATATATAGTAGTAGGCCATTGCTATTGATACTGGCATATAATTCCACACATTAAAAAATGGAGAACAAAAATGTGGAGGTTAAAATAGGGAAAGATCAAGATCCACTTCCACCTCGTGCTGAAGCTGCTGCCACTAGTCATCCGAGACGATGAAATGCCATCAGCGTCGTCTGCCAAGGCCGATGCCCAATGTCATAGTAGAGAGCATGTAAAATCCAAAAAACAAAAGTTCAGTAAAATTACCCAAAAATCAAAATTGAAAGCGTCTGATGAGAAGCGTAAACTTGCCAATATGCCATTTACGGCACGGAGTGGCAAGGAACGGCTGAGGCCCTGGCCTATGTTCATGGCTAGTGGTTCAGATTCACATGAGGATGGAAGCACTCATCCTCTCGCTAGAAAACTGCAGTGCCACTCCTAGATGGGCCAGGTGTTTGTGTCGTCCACTTGTGTCGCTTAGCTTAGTCACACAGCGACCTTGGTGCACCTCTTTTTTTCTTTGCATCATGTGCTGTTTGGGGACTACTTTTTTGAAGTGCCATCCTGCCTGACACTGCAGTGCCACTCCTAGATGGGCCAGGTGTTTGTGTCGGCCACTTGTGTCGCTTAGCTTAGTCACACAGCGACCTTGGTGCGCCTCTTTTTTTCTTTGCATCATGTGCTGTTTGGGGACTATTTTTTTGAAGTGCCATCCTGCCTGACACTGCAGTGCCACTCCTAGATGGGCCAGGTGTTTGTGTCGGCCACTTGGGTCGCTTAGCTTAGTCACACAGCTACCTCATTGCGCCTCTTTTTTTCTTTGCATCATGTGCTGTTTGGGGACAATATTTTTGAAGTGCCATCCTGCCTGACACTGCAGTGCCACTCCTAGATGGGCCAGGTGTTTGTGTCGGCCACTTGGGTCGCTTAGCTTAGTCACACAGCGACCTTGGTGCTCCCTTTTTTTCTTTGCATCATGTGCTGTTTGGGGACTATTTTTTGAAGTGCCATCCTGTCTGACACTGCAGTGCCACTCCTAGATGGGCCAGGTGTTTGTGTCGGCCACTTGTGTCGCTTAGCTTAGTCACACAGCGACCTTGGTGCACCTCTTTTTTTCTTTGCATCATGTGCTGTTTGGGGACTATTTTTTGAAGTGCCATCCTGTCTGACACTGCAGTGCCACTCCTAGATGGGCCAGGTGTTTGTGTCGGCCACTTGGGTCGCTTAGCTTAGTCACACAGCTACCTCATTGCGCCTCTTTTTTTTTTTTGCATCATGTGCTGTTTGGGGACTATTTTTTTGAAGTGCCATACTGCCTGACACTGCAGTGCCACTCCTAGATGGGCCAGGTGTTTGCGTCGGCCCCTTGTGTCGCTTAGCTTAGCCATCCAGCGACCTCTGTGCAAATTTTAGGACTAAAAATAATATTCTGAGGTGTTCAGAATAGACTGAAAATGAGTGTAAATTATCGTTATTGAGGTTAATAATACTATGGGATCAAAATGACCCCCAAATTCTATGATTTAAGCTGTTTTTAAGTTTTTTTTTGTAAAAAAAATACCCGAATCCAAAACACACCCGAATCCGACAAAAAATTTTCAGGGAGGTTTTGCCAAAACGCATCCGAATCCAAAACACGGCCGCAGAACTGAATCCAAAACCAAAACACAAAACACAAAACTCGAAAAATTTCCGGTGCACATCTACTTATTTAATTATACACAGATATAAATGTGTACATCTCTCCTTCCTCCCACACACCCCACAGTCTGTCTCTCCTCAATGACTCCATGCAGTGGCAGAACTAGCGAGCGGTGAGCCCAGGTGCAACAAAATGCTTTGCCCCCCCCCTCTCATCCTATCCAAGTCCACCCCTCACCCCCAACTCCAAATTAGGGATTCTTTGCGGGGGTCATTCCGACCTGATCACTATTCGATGCGCACACAAGCAGTGTTTGCACCACAGAGAATGGTCCGCACGAATGCAAATGAACGTCCACCACGTACAACTGAAAACAAACAGGCAGCAATACACAAAAGGGGTGTGTGCTCTCGTCCTTCACATGGTAGCGATGCATTCGTATGCCTGCAAAACGCATCGCTAGTAACACGTAGACTGTCGTACATGTGCTATTCCTTCGCTGTCTTGCATATGTTTTCGTTACTTTGCAAATATTCGCACAGTGATTTTTTTTTTGTGAAGTTTTTCAACCCATTCCTTTATAAATTAATACACCAATTAGCCAAATGAATTCTAATGTGATTGAACAATTAAGTGATCAAACTCTGCAAAACGACAAGTTGACAACCTAATTGCACAATAACAATCAGCAATTAAGGCAACAAATATATCATTTTAATATATTTGTTGGCCTATTTGCTAAATACCCCAAAATGTAATAATTTTGATTCCCTGACTGACATACTCTACATTACCCAGTTTACCATATATGCTTCATTGTTTGAAAAATGTTAAAATGTGGAGTGATAAAGTAACAGTCAGCTCCTGTCATGTCACTGGCTTTTATTTTTAAAGGTAATTTAGTAGTTTAATAACTAGTAATTGTTCACTCATCATTGTGACACTTTTCAAGTGATGGCACATATATGTTATTTACCTTGACAGAACACAACACACAAAATTTTGTAGGAATAAAAAAATAACGCAACAATTGGCCAAGCTGCATAATTCCTTCAAGGAGCCCCCTGCAATGCTGCTCCATTCATCCCACCACTCTCCTCAATTCTGTATTGGGATCTCCAACTGCAGCATCTGTAATGAATGTTTGAAAAAAAAATATAAAATTAATTTCACACATTATGTAATATACAAGAAAGGCACAAAGCACACTTCAACAGCTCACTAGCTAGGTCAGGGATGGTGAATGTTTGGCCCTCCAGCTGTTGATAAACTATACATACCAGCATGGCCTGCAACTGTTTTTAAAAATTGGCATGCCAAAACTGTAGCAGGGCATGCTGAGATGTGTAGTTCGGCCACATCTGTAGTGGCAAAAGTTCACCATTTCAGGTGTAGGTCCAGGCTCAGCAAACTGCATCTTTACATCTGCTGTGGAACTACATATCCAAGCATGTCCTGCCTCAGTGATAGCATGCCTTAATCCATAAACTGTGACAGGGAGTGTTAGAATGTGTTTTTGCACAGCAGTTGCAGGGACACAGTGTGAAAACACATGTTGTATCTACATTTAAACCAACTTTAAACTACATTTAAACCAAACACATGTTGTATCTACTCTCCACCAACGCCGGAAGAGCACGCTCAACTTCCTCCGGGGCCACAGCTGCCCACTCTCCTGTGTCACTTTGGATGGGGGTCTTGAAAGGGGGGTAGTTTGGATAGGGGAAGAGTCTTGAAAGGGGGGGGGGGGTAGTTTGGATGGGGGAAGGGTTTTGGAAGGGTGTTGGAGGTTGGATGGGGGAAGGAGGATCTGATTGGAAAGGTGTGGGAATGTCCAGGATGTTTGGATTGGGGGAGGGTGTTTGACAGGGGGAGGAGGAGGCAGATTGATGGGGGAGGGTGGTTGAGAGGGGGAGGATGATTGATGGGGGAGGGTGGTTGAGAGTGGGAGAATAATTGATGGGGGAGGGTGGTTGAGAGGGCGAGGATGATTGATGGGGGAAGGGTGGTTGAGAGGGGGAGGATGATTGTTGGGGGGACAGTGGTTGAGAGGGGAGAATGATTGATGGGGAGGAGGAGGAGGCAGATTGATGGGGAGGGTGGTTGAGAGGGGGGAGGATGATTGATGGGGGGAGGAGGAGGCAGATTGATGGGGAGGGTGGTTGAGAGGGGAAGTATGATTGATGGGGGGAGGGTGGTTGAGAGGGAAAGGCTTTCTGTGGTGTAGCTCCTGCCACCTGCCTTTGTGATCTGCCTAAAGAGATAGAAACACACAAATATGTAAGTATGTTTTGTTAGAAATATATTTTTCAGAAGTTAAATATAATATTTTTTTTTGTATTGTATTTTCATATGGTACCATTGTGGATTTTTACATTAAATTTAATATTGTGGTTTCTACACATTTTAAACCTGTTGTTATGTTTTTTTTTTATTTAAAATTAAACTATATTTGTTTCAAAATTGTACAGACATACAGGAATGTACTGGTCCACAGGAGTACATGGGAGTTCCCCGGTGGCCCACTCTGCCTTGGCCCCCCACCTGCAACTCTAGGGATCATGCTCCAGCTTGTGCACTTGAATTATACATAAGACATATATAAACTTAGACTACTCAGGACTACGGCCATTTTTATGCATTGCATTGTTATTATCATGCTTGCATTACTAATGTTTAATGTATATATTTCTGAAGGGCCACAGTCCATGCACTCTAAACTTGTTTGACAATCAAAGTGGTATCTGTCTACACCCTCTCTGGAGAATGCTCACACCCCTACGCATGGGCCCCTACCACTGCATTCCCCAGTGTGTCCTACATGGCCTACCCCAACACAGTCTATATACATATAAGTGTCATGATGTTTGCTAATATTGTTCAGCATTTACATGCAAAAATACACAATCATGCAAACACAAGTAATAGTGTAGATTACTCACTTGCGCTTATTTGCTGGAGGTCAGACCACCGCCGCTCAAGCTGGACTAAGGTCTGTCGGGTGCGGAGCCTCGCCCGCAGTCTTCTGCGGACCTCCATGTAGACCACACGCTTTCTAAAATTTGGGATATATGGCTCCGCACAGCCTATGTGGCAGTCCATGATAGCTGTCAGGAGCCGCAGCTCCCTTATTGAGAAAGCGGCAGCTCGCATGGTGCCAATGGCATTTTGTTCACTGGGGCTAATATTTATACTGTGTGCTGTTGATTGGACGACACCTATGATGTTGTCATCTTTATTAATAAACCTTATTAATGTTACTGTATATTGACAATGTGTTGTTTGTTCCTTTTGCGTACGCATATGCGACTATTTGCGACTGTCACTGCTGAAAACCTCACTGTTATAAAAATATTGTAAACTCACCAGATTTTCCATCACCATTCAGCTAAACAATCCAGGATTGTTGTATTAGTGTGGCCATTTGTATATGTTAAGTGAAAAATAATGCATAGATTAAATAAGAGGATTGCATGTCAAATTATCAATAAACTAAAACAATGTACCATTTGAATTGGAAGCATAAAAAACTAATATTGTAAAAACAAAATCAACATTATAAAATATACAATATATATGTTAACCACACAACAATACTGTTGTTCATTACCCATTTACATACATATAAAAATCACAGTAAGTTAATTACCTACTCAAAACACATACAAATATATTTATATGGCAAACTTTTAAATTTCATTATTTGTAAACTGTAATCTGGAGCAACATATGTTATACCTTACACAAATATCACTATAAATACTACCATAAACACTTGTCTAACGTGTTCAGTACATAAGCATTCCTGAAATATTCTCTGACTATTCGTGCCCTAAGGGCATGTCCCCGCTGGGTCTCCGAGCCACAGATCCTTGTCCAGCCAACTCCTGGCTCCTCATCCTCTCTGGACAATTCCTCACTTTAAGGAAGCTCAACACACCACCTTACATAAGTATTGTGCAGGATTGCACACAGGACCACAATTTTACTTACCATTTCCGGCGAGTACATGAGGTCACCACCAGTGCAGTGGAGCACACGGAAGCATTCTTTCAGGACACCAATTGTGCACGCCACCAGGTGCGTAGTGGCTGTAAGCGTGGAATTAAATGCCATATGTGGCCCTGGTGTGGGTGTGCTGTAAGGAGTCATGAGCCAGGGGGTGCAAGGATATCCATGATCTCCTGTATAAACACAATACAATCATAAGTATGTAAAACATAAAATACAAAAACCACTTTACTACATTATGGCAATACAACTCACCCAATAGCCACGTGTCTTGGCCTTCCATCAGTCTTAATTTTTGCCATATCCCCGGTTGCCTAATGATGTGGGAATCATGTGCACTGCCTGGGTACTTGGTGTTCAGGGAAAGGATCTGAAGGGATGGGCCACAAACAACCATCACATTCAAAGAGTGGAACATTTTTCAGTTCCTATAGATTTCTTCATTATGTTTTGGTGCCACAAGTGGAACATGTGTCCCATCCACAAGCCCAATAACGTGTGGGATGTGACTACCCCCTTCATGGAATTGCCGCTTCAACACAGCTAGGGACCCCACATCCAATGGCATTGATATGAACTGCTTAATTCTCTTAAAAAATGCACCAATTACGCATCGCAGGATTTTAGAAAAAGCAGACTGGGAAATTCCTATCAGCATCCCAACCACATGCTGGTAGGTACCTGTGGCACAGAAATGTAACACAACAAGGAATTGTATCATTGCTGGTATTACTGTAGAATGCCGAATTGATCTATCTAGATCATTCTCTATTATTTAGAGAGTTTCTAGGATGACATGAGGAGGCAGCCTGTAGCGCCGCACCACCTCATCATCTGGCATACCAAAAAGGTTGACACGAGTACGGAATATAGTAGGCCTTGTATGCCTCCATTGCTTTCGAGGATGAAGGGCAGGGTAGGATGGCTTCGGACCCTAGATATGAGGTGAACAGCATCTTAAAAATTATAAAAAATAGTGTGAAAACAACATCCAATGTGTTTTAAAAAATAAAACATTTAAATATATGCATAATTAAAAAAAACACTTACTTTGTTATCATAATCCATATCTTAATGTAGAACACCAGGAGGAAAGTAAAAAAACATTTTGTTGGTAATATTTAACACAATTTAAACAAACAATACTATACCACAAATGAAACCACAAGAACACAATTAGCATGCATATACTTACCTTAAACATACAATTAACAAACAAATATACTTACGTTGGAAACCCCACCCCCCAAAAAAAAACAACAACCCAACACCCCAACATACCACACACACACATGAGCATGCATATACTTACCAGCTAGTGAGTAAAGGGCCACAAAATAAAGGCAAAAGGCAGAGGACAAATAAAATAGGGGTAAGCTCCCCAAAAACTAAACACAAATATAATCTTCCTTGAGAAGGAAACAAATAAAAAAAACAACATAAGCACACAAATATATATACCCACATCCCTACAAACCACACACACAAGCATGCATATACTTACCAGCAGATGAACTTCAATTAAATAAAAAAAGGCAAAAGGCAACGAAAAAAAACAAGGAAATCCTTCCCAAAAAAACGAGAAATTAAATAGAATCTTCCTTGAGAAGCAAATGACAACAAAAAACATAATAAGCACATGAAGATATACCAACACCCCAACACCCAAAACACACCTATGAACAGGCATGTACTTACCAGCAGATAGATATACTGTTGGTCCAATTATAATAAAGGTAAACAGATTCCAATTACAATTAAGGACATCACCACTACAAACTTCAGACAATACATACCCAAAAAAACCACAACCACAAAATAATATTAACAATTAGACGCTGTGCATTTGCCCAACAAATGAATGCACAGCACCACATAGGGATGTGCTGCATACATATCAAC
This sequence comes from Pseudophryne corroboree, assembly GCF_028390025.1. Lineage (NCBI taxonomy): Eukaryota > Metazoa > Chordata > Amphibia > Anura > Myobatrachidae > Pseudophryne > Pseudophryne corroboree. The sequence continues at coordinate 309,157,548 of NC_086451.1, read as the reverse complement.
ATACAATATACTAAACTAGATTATACAAATAAATAAGTACACGTGTCTGCATAACATTCCATATATATTACTCCATGGACCTAAGCTTGGAAGCAATGCTTTGTTTAAATTTTTTTACAAAAAACATATCTTTCCTTGAATACTGGACACGTCTCAAACACAGCAAACACTACACAAAATAAAAGACTCCTGCATACACCCACAAACAGGCTGCATAGAACCTGCTTAAATAGGACCAGCAATCAAAGAACATGTAACAAATGTCATGCATCACCTGTGCTGTTTCCCGCATAACCATTCATATGCAGGTATAAAAATGCCCCACAGAGCCATACGCACAATGCTATCAGCATCATGGAGCATGATTCGGTTGCAGAGGAGATGGCCAGGCTGAATGAAGAGATGAGGGCCATCCTGCAAAGGAGCAGACAGCACGAACCCCCATCTACTGGCCCACAAACACAAGAAGAGGCTGGTGTGAGGGCCTTGGTTGAGGAACATGTGGCACAAACTGAGGAAGAATCTGGGCCAACTACCCAAACCCAGCAATCACAGCCACAAAGTAAAGAAGAAGGTGGAGACACTTCTCGGGCTGATGCATCACAGGCAACAGGCAAAAAGAGAAGATGACAACCACCATATACAAAGAGGGAGTTGGTAATTCTGATCCCCCAGGCCATTGCTAAAATCCATTTTGGAGATAAAAACATGGCTGCTGGGACAAAGGACCAGATCTGGAGAAAAATCACAGACGGTGTGAATGGTGTTGGCCCAATTGTCCGCACACCAAAGGAAGTAAGAAGACAGCAAGTACCTACTTATCCACAATGGCAAACACTATAGTATGCATTAACTAAGATTTAAGCAGCATTTACAAAGTCATGTTGCTTATAGCAACCAATACTATGACGTCCTCAAAAAGTATGCATCACTTTTACTTACGTTTCATTTCTTCTCCTTTCAAACAAACCCTAAAACATATGTAGTTGGGCTAACTTCAAGTCCCGTCTGAAGCAGAAAAAGGCTGCGCACTGGAACACTTCAAGGGCAATAGGGGGAGGGCCACTCCATGAGACTGTGGAGTTTACAGACCTGGAGGAGCTAGCGATGGTCTGTGTGTCCTATGAGGAGGTGGCAGGTGTGTCCGAAATGGACACCGACACACCTGCCATGGAAGGTCCACATACCTTGGAAGATAAGTTTAAAAACATATATTGTCAAGTGTTTACTGTATAAATTTGTAAAAAAAAATACTATTTTTTAAATCTTTTTTTCAAAACACAGCACAGGAGGGTCACCTCTCTGAGTCACAGGAGGGGCATCTCACTGAGGCTGAGGAGGGGGGAGGTAGTAACTCCTCCAGTGTGGGCCAGGAAATACCACCAGCCCAGCACCACATTTCATCCCCCCCCCCTCCCCAAACCACTCTCCCGGTGATTCTGGCTGAGATAGCCAATCATGGAGTCAGAAACACCGAATTCCATGACCAGATGATCCTGGAGGTACGTGAGATGTACTCTCAGCTCACTGACCTGACCACCCCTGTTCGCCAAGGCATGTGCGACATCATATCCTCGGTCCAGCAACTCAACTCAACAACACAATAGGACAAGGCATACAGACTAGAGATGAGCGGGTTCGGTTTCTCTGAATCCGAACCCGCCCGAACTTCATGTTTTTTTACACGGGTCCGAGCGACTCGGATCTTCCCGCCTTGCTCGGTTAACCCGAGCGCGCCCGAACGTCATCATCACGCTGTCGGATTCTCGCGAGGCTCGGATTCTATCGCGAGACTCGGATTCTATATAAGGAGCCGCGCGTCGCGGCCATTTTCACACGTGCATTGAGATTGATAGGGAGAGGACGTGGCTGGCGTCCTCTCCGTTTAGAAATTAAAATAGATAGGAGAGTGAGAGTGAGACACTTCATTTACTTACTGGAGCTTAGGAGGAGTTATACTAGTGACTGATGACCAGTGACCTGACCACCAGTGCAGTTTTATAATTTATTATTATTTAATAATCCGTTCTGTTCTTGTTCTCTGCCTGAAAAAAACGATACACAGTGACTCAGTCACACTCACATACCATATCTGTGCTCAGCCCAGTGTGCTGCATCATCTATGTATAATATCTGACTGTGCTCACACAGCTTAATTGTGGGGGAGACTGGGGAGCAGTTATAGGTTATAGCAGGAGCCAGGAGTACATATTAAACAGTGCACACTTTTGCTGCCAGAGTGCCACTGCCAGTGTGACTGACCACTGTGACCAGTGACCTGACCACACTGACCACCAGTATAGTATATTGTGATTGAATGTCTGCCTGAAAAAGTACACTCGTCGTGTGACTTGTGTGGTGTTTTTTTATTCTATAAAAATTAAAAAACTCATTCTGCTGACAGACCGTGTCCAGCAGGTCCGTCATTATATAATATATACCTGTCCGGCTGCAGTAGTGATATATATATATTTTTTATATCATTATTTATCATCCAGTCTATACTAGCAGCAGACACAGTACGGTAGTTCACGGCTGTAGCTACCTCTGTGTCGGCACTCGGCAGTCCATCCATAATTGTATACCACCTACCCGTGGTTTTTTTTTCCTTCTTTATACATACTACATCTCATTATCATCCAGTCTATATTAGCAGCAGACACAGTACAGTACGGTAGTCCACGGCTGTAGCT